>NC_048565.1:92733467-92803467 GCF_013265735.2 Oncorhynchus mykiss | reverse complement strand
CCCTGAGATGACCCCATCCCATTGATGTGAACGATGCAGCCAGGACCAGCCAGGACCAGCTAGTCCCTGAGATGACCCCATCCCATTGATGTGAACGATGCAGCCAGGACCAGCCAGGACCAGCTAGTCCCTGAGATGACCCCATCCCATTGATGTGAACGATGCAGCCAGGACCAGCCAGGACCAGCTAGTCCCTGAGATGACCCCATCCCATTGATGTGAACGGTCGCCAGGACCAGCCGGGACCAACTAGTCCCTGAGATGACCCCATCCCATTGATGTGAACGGTCCAGCCAGGACCAGCCGGGACCAGCTAGTCCCTGAGATGACCCCATCCCATTGATCTGAACGGTCCAGCCAGGACCAGCCGGGACCAGCTAGTCCCTGAGATGACCCCATCCCATTGATGTGAACGATGCAGCCAGGACCAGCCAGGACCAGCTAGTCCCTGAGATGACCCCATCCCATTGATGTGAACGGTCCAGCCAGGACCAGCCGGGACCAACTAGTCCATGAGATGACCCCATCCCATTGATGTAACATTGCAGCCAGGACCAGCCAGGACCAGCTAGTCCCTGAGATGACCCCATCCCATTGATGTGAACGGTCCAGCCAGGACCAGCCGGGACCAGCTAGTCCCTGAGATGACCCCATCCCATTGATGTGAACGGTCCAGCCAGGACCAGCCGGGACCAGCTAGTCCCTGAGATGACCCCATCCCATTGATGTGAACGGTCCAGCCAGGACCAGCCGGGACCAGCTAGTCCATGAGATGACCCCATCCCATTGATGTGAATGGTCCAGCCAGGACCAGCTAGTCCCTGAGATGACCCCATCCCATTGATGTGAACGATGCAGCCAGGACCAGCTAGGACCAGCTAGTCCCTGTGATGATGATTAGTGCTCCCCCCCCCACCAGCCTTGCCAGCTGTGACACTTCAATAGAGTAAACAGTTAGTGTGCCATCCTAAACGACATCCTATCCACTATGTAGGGTACTGCTTTTGACCAGGTCCCATAGTGCTCTGGTCCAAAGTGTTGCACTGTGGGTGCCATTTCGGATTCATCATTAATGTGACAGCAAGATGACACTGCTGGGGTGTGGGGGTTGGAAGATGAGACACAATACCCTGAAAGTGGGGACTTCATATGAGAGTATTCTGTTGCTTCAGAGCTGCTGGGTGCTACATGACCACTGGGTGGATGCCTTTCAGAAGAATGAAAACAAACAGGGACTTCATCAGAAACTCTCCCGCCTCTCACGCCTGTGACAGCGGCTCTATGGTGTGTGTGTGTGTGTGTGTGTGTGTGTGTGTGTGTGAGAAAGTGTGTGTGTGCAAGTGTGTGTGTGTGTGTGTGCAAGTGTGTGTGTGTGTGTGTGTGTGTGTGCAAGTGTGTGTGTGTGTGTGAGCAAGTGTGTGCCTTGTAGCTTGCATTGTAGTGTTTATGTAAATGAATGATGCTATTCCGACCATGGTGAAAAGTAATGATCGTGATTTCCTTTGTTCGCTATCACTACACTGTAAAGGGGTTACTGTGAATTTTACAGTAGATTACAGGTTGGTTATCACTAAACTGTAAAGGGTTACTGTGAATTTTACAGTAGTTTACAGGTTGGCTATCACTACACAGTAAAGGGGTTACCTTGTATTTTACAGGAGTTTACAGATTGGCTATCACTACACTGTAGTATAAATGTGCTATCAACGCAATTACTGTGTAATGACACAGTACAATACAATAACATGTACTGTATTTTATACTGTAAAAAAAAAGGTGAACGGTACCGTAATCAGAATGAATTAATAATATGAATGGATGAATCCATTAATCCAGTTCATTGAGGTGAGGAGTTTATATTTCACAGTATTTTACTGTAATTACAAGGGGGATTGGTGCATGCAGGTACACTGCTAGGTAAAGTGCTCACACATTAGAGGATATGAATAAATATTTGATGTTTAAAATATCACTTTCTGTTCTAGAGGCCTTACATAATAAAGGCTTCCAACCCGACAGTGACTACAGGGCAAAGTTAGACAGTGACTACAGGGCAAAGTTAGACAGTGACTACAGGGCAAAGTTAGACAGTGACTACAGGGCAAAGTTAGACAGTGACTACAGGGCAAAGTTAGACAGTGACTACAGGGCAAAGTTAGACAGTGACTACAGGGCAAAGTTAGACAGTGACTACAGGGCAAAGTTAGACAGTGACTACAGGGCAAAGTTAGATAGTGACTACAGGGCAAAGTTAGACAGTGACTACAGGGCAAAGTTAGACAGTGACTACAGGGCAAAGTTAGACAGTGACTACAGGGCAAAGTTAGACAGTGACTACAGGGCAAAGTTAGACAGTGACTACAGGGCAAAGTTAGACAGTGACTACAGGGCAAAGTTAGACAGTGACTACAGGGCAAAGTTAGACAGTGACTACAGGGCAAAGTTAGACAGTGACTACAGGGCAAAGTTAGACAGTGACTACAGGGCAAAGTTAGACAGTGACTACAGGGCAAAGTTAGACAGTGACTACAGGGCAAAGTTAGACAGTGACTACAGGGCAAAGTTAGTGTCACGTTCTGACCTTTTATTTCCTTCCTTTAGTATGGTCAGGGCGTGAGTTGGGGTGGGCAGTCTATGTTTGATTTTCTATGTTTTGGGGCATTTCTATGTTTCGGCCTAGTATGGTTCTCAATCAGAGGCAGGTGTCATTAGTTGTCTCTGATTGAGAGATGCATGATCGGGGCGGCAGGGTAGCCTAGTGGTTAAAGCGTTGGACTAGTAACCGGAAGGTTGCATGTTCAAACCCCCGAGCTGGCAAGGTACAAATCTGTCATTCTTCCCCTGAACAGGCACTGTTGAATAGTAGTGCACTACGTAGGGAATAGTGTGGCATGACGGGGAGGCAACCTCTAGGCCGTCATTGAAAATAAGAATTTGTTCTTAACTGACTTTCCTAGTTAAATAAAGGTAAAAAAAAAAAAAGGGTTAGCCTGGGTTGCACTGTTTGTTTGTGGGTGATTGTCTATGTTAGTGGCTTGGCACAGGTCTCATTTGTAGCTTCACGGTCGTTATTGGTTTATTGTTTTTGTATGCAGTGTTCAGTACTTTCTTTAATTAAAGATTCACTATGAACAGCTTCACCGTGACAGTTAGACCAAAAGTTACAACAAAATGCTCAACGGTTTAAGGTGTCCCACTTCCAATCTGTCCACCTATACAAATTGATGAGGCGCTACAACCACATATGAGTTAAATTGGTAAAGCGTTCTCACAACGCGGTTGCAACAAACATGACCTCTGTACAAGGCACGTCTCAAAATATGTTTCATGAGACAGAAACAACAATACCACGCAAAAAGGTTGTGCCAAATATATGGTACTGTAGAATTACTGTAAATACAGTAGATTTCGCCCCGAACAAAATATTATCCCACAATGCACCATCATTTACAGTATGTTGCCTTAAAAGGTTTCAGAGTATTTTACTGTTGATAATACCCCATATTACCGTATAATTGACCGTTTATCGGTTACAGTGTAGGATCACATCAGTTATTTGCAACTAGGTTCAATGTGTCAAAACCACTGGGAGCAGAAACAGTACCCACACTGCCCTAACTCCTGCTCTTAAAGGGGTCTCCTTCCCCAACATCCTTGACCCTAAAGGCTAATTTGAGGTTTCATGGCTCTGTGATGTTGGTTTTTTATGTCTTGAAGATAGGGACGCAGAGGTTGCCTCCCCGTCATGCCACACTATTCCCTACGTAGTGCACTACTTTTCAACAGATCCCTATGAACCCTGGTCTAAAGTAGTGCCCTACTATTCAACAGATCCCTATGAACCCTGGTCTAAAGTAGTGCCCTACTATTCAACAGATCCCTATGAACCCTGGTCTAAAGTAGTGCACTACTATTCAACAGATCCCTATGAACCTTGGTCTAAAGTAGTGCACTACTATTCAACAGATCCCTATGAACCCTGGTCTAAAGTAGTGCACTACTATTCAACAGATCCCTATGAACCCTGGTCTAAAGTAGTGCCCTACTATTCAACAGATCCCTATGAACCCTGGTCTAAAGTAGTGCACTACTATTCAACAGATCCCTATGAACCTTGGTCTAAAGTAGTGCACTACTATTCAACAGATCCCTATGAACCCTGGTCTAAAGTAGTGCACTACTATTCAACAGATCCCTATGAACCTTGGTCTAAAGTAGTGCCCTACTATTCAACAGATCCCTATGAACCTTGGTCTAAAGTAGTGCCCTACTATTCAACAGATCCCTATGAACCCTGGTCTAAAGTAGTGCACTACTATTCAACAGATCCCTATGAACCTTGGTCTAAAGTAGTGCACTACGTAGGGAATGCAGGGTGCTCGTTTGGGACGCCTCAAGTGTGCCTATAGGGTCATGGTGCAGTTTGGCTATGTTGCCCTCTGGGAAGTCCTGATGCAGCTCTGGGTATTTAATCATAACGGCTATGTTGTCTATCAGAGGTGTCAAGCTGGGTTAGTGCTGGTGTAGAGGAGACAGAGGAGACACATGTATTGTCAACAACACAACAGAGAATGGAGCTGTAATGTACTAATGTTCCATTGCTCCCTATCAAAAGACAAACGGGGGAGACACTCTATTCCTACTTTTAATTGGTTATAAATTAAACCCGAGTCACTGAAAACACATCACCCACATTATTTAAATTATTTGGTGATTCAGTTTCCCCATTGGTACAGTTTTTTTTGCTGAGAAGCAAAAAACATACACTGTTAACACTGCTGATGCAACACAGTTAACACTGCTGATACAACACTGTTAACACAGCTGATGCAACACAGTTAAACACTGCTGATACAACACAGTTAAACACTGCTGATACAACACAGTTAAACACTGCTGATACAACACAGTTAACACTGCTGATACAACACAGTTAACAATGCTGATACAACACAGTTAACACTGCTGATACAACACAGTTAACACTGCTGATACAACACAGTTAACACTGCTGATACCACACAGGTAACACTGCTGATACCACATAGTTAACACTGCTGATACAACACAGTTAACACTGCTGATACAACACAGTTAACACTGCTGATACAACACAGTTAACACTGCTGATACAACACAGTTAACACTGCTGATAAAACACAGTTAAACACTGCTGATACAACACAGTTAACACTGCTTATACAACACAGTTAACACTGCTGATACAACACAGTTAACACTGCTGATACCACACAGTTAACACTGCTGATACAACACAGTTAACACTGCTGATACAACACAGTTAACACTGCTGATACAACACAGTTAACACTGCTGATACAACACAGTTAACACTGTTGATACAACACAGTTAACACTGCTGATACAACCCAGTTAACACTGCTGATACAACACAGTTAACACTGCTGATACAACACAGTTAACACTACTGATACAACACAGTTAACACTGCTGATACAACACAGTTAACACTGCTGATACAACACAGTTAACACTGCTGATACAACACAGTTAACACTGCTGATACAACACAGTTAACACTGCTGATACAACACAGTTAAACACTGCTGATACAACACAGTTAACACTGCTGATACCACACAGTTAACACTGCTGATACAACACAGTTAACACTGCTGATACAACACAGTTAACACTGCTGATACAACACAGTTAACAATGCTGATACAACACAGTTAACACAGCTGATACAACACAGTTAATGTTTGGGAAGATTATCTGTTGTGCCATGTAGTGAATCTGTTATTCAATGTGTTTCTATTGGCTAATAGCAGTAAGGACTATCTGTTATTCAATGTGTCTCTATTGGCTAATAGCAGTAAGGACTATCTGTTATTCAATGTGTTTCTATTGGCTAATAGCAGTAAGGACTATCTGTTATTCAATGTGTTTCTATTGGCTAATAGCAGTAAGGACTATCTGTTATTCAATGTGTTTCTATTGGCTAATAGCAGTAAGGACTATCTGTTATTCAATGTGTTTCTATTGGCTAATAGCAGTAAGGACTATCTGTTATTCAATGTGTTTCTATTGGCTAATAGCAGTAAGGACTATCTGTTATTCAATGTGTTTCTATTGGCTAATAGCAGTAAGGACTATCTGTTATTCAATGTGTTTCTATTGGCTAATAGCAGTAAGGCCTATCTGTTATTCAATGTGTTTCTATTGGCTAATAGCAGTAAGGACTATCTGTTATTCAATGTGTTTCTATTGGCTAATAGCAGTAAGGACTATCTGTTATTCAATGTGTTTCTATTGGCTAATAGCAGTAAGGACTATCTGTTATTCAATGTTTTTCTATTGGCTAATAGCAGTAAGGACTATCTGTTATTCAATGTGTTTCTATTGGCTAATAGCAGTAAGGCCTATCTGTTATTCAATGTGTTTCTATTGGCTAATAGCAGTAAGGACTATCTGTTATTCAATGTGTTTCGATTGGCTAATAGCAGTAAGGCCTATCTGTTATTCAATGTGTTTCTATTGGCTAATAGCAGTAAGGACTATCTGTTATTCAATGTGTTTCTATTGGCTAATAGCAGTAAGGACTATCTGTTATTCAATGTGTTTCTATTGGCTAATAGCAGTAAGGACTATCTGTTATTCAATGTGTTTCTATTGGCTAATAGCAGTAAGGACTATCTGTTATTCAATGTGTTTCTATTGGCTAATAGCAGTAAGGACTATCTGTTATTCAATGTGTTTCTATTGGCTAATAGCAGTAAGGACTATCTGTTATTCAATGTGTTTCTATTGGCTAATAGCAGTAAGGCCTATCTGTTATTCAATGTGTTTCTATTGGCTAATAGCAGTAAGGACTATCTGTTATTCAATGTGTTTCTATTGGCTAATAGCAGTAAGGACTATCTGTTATTCAATGTGTTTCTATTGGCTAATAGCAGTAAGGACTATCTGTTATTCAATGTGTTTCTATTGGCTAATAGCAGTAAGGACTATCTGTTATTCAATGTGTTTCTATTGGCTAATAGCAGTAAGGCCTATCTGTTATTCAATGTGTTTCTATTGGCTAATAGCAGTAAGGACTATCTGTTATTCAATGTGTTTCTATTGGCTAATAGCAGTAAGGACTATCTTTTATTCAATGTGTTTCTATTGGCTAATAGCAGTAAGGACTATCTGTTATTCAATGTGTTTCTATTGGCTAATAGCAGTAAGGACTATCTGTTATTCAATGTGTTTCTATTGGCTAATAGCAGTAAGGACTATCTGTTATTCAATGTGTTTCTATGGGCTAATAGCAGTAAGGACTATCTGTTATTCAATGTGTTTCTATTGGCTAATAGCAGTAAGGCCTATCTGTTATTCAATGTGTTTCTATTGGCTAATAGCAGTAAGGACTATCTGTTATTCAATGTGTTTCTATTGGCTAATAGCAGTAAGGACTATCTGTTATTCAATGTGTTTCTATTGGCTAATAGCAGTAAGGACTATCTGTTATTCAATGTGTTTCTATTGGCTAATAGCAGTAAGGACTATCTGTTATTCAATGTGTCTCTATTGGCTAATAGCAGTAAGGACTATATGTTATTCAATGTGTTTCTATGGGCTAATAGCAGTAAGGACTATCTGTTATTCAATGTGTTTCTATGGGCTAATAGCAGTAAGGACTATCTGTTATTCAATGTGTCTCTATTGGCTAATAGCAGTAAGGACTATCTGTTATTCAATGTGTCTCTATTGGCTAATAGCAGTAAGGACTATCTGTTATTCAATGTGTTTCTATGGGCTAATAGCAGTAAGGACTATCTGTTATTCAATGTGTCTCTATTGGCTAATAGCAGTAAGGACTATCTGTTATTCAATGTGTCTCTATTGGCTAATAGCAGTAAGGACTATCTGTTATTCAATGTGTCTCTATTGGCTAATAGCAGTAAGGACTATCTGTTATTCAATGTGTTTCTATGGGCTAATAGCAGTAAGGACTATCTGTTATTCAATGTGTCTCTATTGGCTAATAGCAGTAAGGACTATCTGTTATTCAATGTGTCTCTATTGGCTAATAGCAGTAAGGACTATCTGTTATTCAATGTGTCTCTATTGGCTAATAGCAGTAAGGACTATCTGTTATTCAATGTGTCTCTATTGGCTAATAGCAGTAAGGACTATCTGTTATTCAATGTGTCTCTATTGGCTAATAGCAGTAAGGACTATCTGTTATTCAATGTGTTTCTATGGGCTAATAGCAGTAAGGACTATCTGTTATTCAATGTGTTTCTATGGGCTAATAGCAGTAAGGACTATCTGTTATTCAATGTGTTTCTATGGGCTAATAGCAGTAAGGACTATCTGTTATTCAATGTGTCTCTATTGGCTAATAGCAGTAAGGACTATCTGTTATTCAATGTGTCTCTATTGGCTAATAGCAGTAAGGACTATCTGTTATTCAATGTGTCTCTATTGGCTAATAGCAGTAAGGACTATCTGTTATTCAATGTGTCTCTATTGGCTAATAGCAGTAAGGACTATCTGTTATTCAATGTGTCTCTATTGGCTAATAGCAGTAAGGACTATCTGTTATTCAATGTGTCTCTATTGGCTAATAGCAGTAAGGACTATCTGTTATTCAATGTGTCTCTATTGGCTAATAGCAGTAAGGACTATCTGTTATTCAATGTGTCTCTATTGGCTAATAGCAGTAAGGACTATCTGTTATTCAATGTGTTTCTATGGGCTAATAGCAGTAAGGACTATCTGTTATTCAATGTGTCTCTATTGGCTAATAGCAGTAAGGACTATCTGTTATTCAATGTGTCTCTATTGGCTAATATCAGTAAGGACTATCTGTTATTCAATGTGTCTCTATTGGCTAATAGCAGTAAGGACTATCTGTTATTCAATGTGTCTCTATTGGCTAATAGCAGTAAGGACTATCTGTTATTCAATGTGTCTCTATTGGCTAATAGCAGTAAGGACTATCTGTTATTCAATGTGTCTCTATTGGCTAATAGCAGTAAGGACTATCTGTTATTCAATGTGTCTCTATTGGCTAATAGCAGTAAGGACTATCTGTTATTCAATGTGTCTCTATTGGCTAATAGCAGTAAGGACTATCTGTTATTCAATGTGTCTCTATTGGCTAATAGCAGTAAGGACTATCTGTTATTCAATGTGTCTCTATTGGCTAATAGCAGTAAGGACTATCTGTTATTCAATGTGTCTCTATTGGCTAATAGCAGTAAGGACTATCTGTTATTCAATGTGTCTCTATTGGCTAATAGCAGTAAGGCCAAATCATTTTTCAATAAAATGTTTTAATATATTTCAAGGTCTTTAAAAATCCAAAATTGAACAGCGAAATTATCATTGGTTTGGCCTTAAAACAATTCCATAGAGCTTGGTGTTTCTAGAGAGGAGAGGTGAGAGTCAGAGATACGGTATAGGGGTTTCTAAAGAGGAGAGGTGAGAGTCAGAGATACTGTATAGTGGTGTTTCTAGAGAGAAGAGGTGAGAGTCAGAGATACTGTATAGTGGTGTTTCTGAAGAGGAGAGGTGGGAGTCAGAGATACTGTATAGGGGTGTATCTAAAGAGGTGGGAGTCAGAGATACTGTATAGTGGTGTTTCTAAAGAGGAGAGGTGAGAGTCAGAGATACGGTATAGGGGTTTCTAAAGAGGAGAGGTGAGAGTCAGAGATACTGTATAGTGGTGTTTCTAGAGAGGAGAGGTGAGAGTCAGAGATACTGTATAGTGGTGTTTCTAGAGAGAAGAGGTGAGAGTCAGAGATACTGTATAGTGGTGTTTCTAAAGAGGAGAGGTGAGAGTCAGAGATACTGTATAGTGGTGTTTCTAGAGAGGAGAGGTGAGAGTCAGAGATACTGTATAGTGGTGTTTCTAGAGAGAAGAGGTGAGAGTCAGAGATACTGTATAGTGGTGTTTCTAAAGAGGAGAGGTGAGAGTCAGAGATACTGTATAGTGGTGTTTCTAGAGAGGAGAGGTGAGAGTCAGAGATACTGTATAGGGGTGTTTCTAGAGAGGAGAGGTGAGAGTCAGAGATACTGTATAGTGGTGTTTCTAAAGAGGAGAGGTGGGACTCAGAGATACTGTATAGCGGTGTTTCTAAAGAGGAGAGGTGGGAGTCAGAGATACTGTATAGTGGTGTTTCTAAAGAGGAGAGGTGGGACTCAGAGATACTGTATAGCGGTGTTTCTAAAGAGGAGAGGTGGGAGTCAGAGATACTGTATAGTGGTGTTTCTGAAGAGGAGAGGTGAGAGTCAGTCACAAGTTGATAATCAGTAGGGTTTTCAAAGGAACCTGAGCTAAAATGATTCACTCCAAGAGGTTCAGGCTCAAGTGCTGTAACCCTCTCCACTGTTGCAGTGCAGATTAACTTATCACCCAGTTAAATGAGCTGTCTGGCCGAGATGGCAGTGCTTGGCAGGGTGAATTCAAATGCATGTAAATTTCCCCTGTGGCGGACTAGCTAGTACAGAGTTGCTGTCATCGTCTGACGCGCGAGAAATGCATTAACACTGTTAAAAATACATCGGGAGTGGGGGATCTCATGTTTTAATAACATCCGCGAGGACAAATGACACAAATGGGATCTCGCAAATGTGGCCTAAATCGTATTTATATGATGTGTCTGGGAACAGAAAACAACAGAGAGGGATGAGAGGAAGCACACGAGGAGAAGAGACGGGAGGCAGCTGCAGGGGCTTACACCATCGACGAGCAGGCAGGCAGGGAGGCAGGGAGGCAGGGAGGCAGGCAGGGAGGCAGGGAGGCAGGGCGGCAGGCAGGCAGGGAGGCAGGGAGGCAGGGCGGCAGGGAGGCAGGCAGGGAGGCAGGGAGGCAGGGAGGCAGGCAGGCAGGGCGGCAGGGAGGCAGGCAGGCAGGCAGGGAGGCAGGCAGGCAGGCAGGGAGGCAGGCAGGCAGGGCGGCAGGGAGGCAGGGAGGCAGGGAGGCAGGGAGGCAGGCAGGGAGGCAGGGAGGCAGGGAGGCAGGGAGGCAGGCAGGGAGGCAGGGAGGCAGGGCGGCAGGCAGGCAGGGAGGCAGGCAGGGAGGCAGGGAGGCAGGGAGGCAGGCAGGCTACGTTTTGCCAGGTTGCCTCTCGAACAATTAACAATTAGCTGTCAGTGCCCTGGCAGAGTCCCAGGGGGGAGCGGCAGGAGAACTGAAGTCTTAGAGAGGCAATGTTCCGATACCCTGGTCTGTCAAGTTCATTTGATGTCACAACAAAGTGATTAAAAACATCAAGGAGACGAGGGGGTGCCTCTGCACTCTGCTGTTCCCGTAACTTAGCTAAAGATCTCTCTCTGTCTCTCTCTCTCTCTCTCTCTCTCTCTCTCTCTCTCTCTCTGTCTCTCTCTCTCTCTCTCTCTGTCTCTCTCTCTCTCTCTCCCTCTCTCTCTCTCTCTCTCCCTCTCTCTCTCTCTCTCTCTCTCTCTCTCTCTCTCTCTCTCTCTCTCTCTCTCTCCCCCTCTCTCTCCCTCTCTCTCTCTCTCTCTCTCTCTCTCTCTCTCTCTCTCTCTCTCTCTCTCGCTGACTCCATGTCTCACTGTCTCTCCTGTCTATTCTGTCTATTCGAGTTGAGAGGGTTAACAAGGAAGTAGGCCCGTCGTCCGTTGATGCGTCTCTGATTTCTCACTGTATGGCTACATGGTGTATGAACACATCAGTACAGTTCAGTCGTATGAGTCTGTGTTTACGTAGCGCCTTCAATCAAGGTATTATTCACCATATCTAAAATAATGCTAATTACTATGGATTTGAATCTGAATCTGAATCGTTACTCATATACTCACGGTGATAGAAAAAGTATGCGATTGTCCTACTTGAGTAAAAGTAAACAAACCTTAATAGAAAATGACTGAAAGTAAGAGTCAAAGTCACCCAGTAAAATACTACTGGGGTAAAAGTATTTCAGTTCTAAATATACTTTAAGTATCAAAATAAAATGTAATTTCTAAAATATACTTAAGTATCAAAATTCAGACTATAAATCATTTCAAATTCCTTATATTAAGCAAACCAGACGGCACCATTTTCTAGTTTTGTTTAATTTACGGATAGCCAGGGGCACGCTCCAACACTCAGACATCATTTACAAAGGAAAGATGTGTGTTTATTGAGTCCTCCAGATCAGAGGCAGTAGGGATGACCAGGGATGTTCTCTGTTTAGTGAGTCCTCCAGATCAGAGGCAGTAGTGACGACCAGGGATGTTCTCTGTTTAGTGAGTCCTTCAGATCAGAGGCAGTAGGGATGACCAGGGATGTTCTCTGTTTAGTGAGTCCACCAGATCAGAGGCAGTAGGGATCAGAGTCCACCAGATCAGAGGCAGTAGGGATGACCAGAGATGTTCTCTGTTTAGTGAGCCCTCCAGATCAGAGGCAGTAGGGACGACCAGGGATGTTCTCTGTTTAGTGAGTCCTCCAGATCAGAGGCCTTAGGGATGACCAGGGATGTTCTCTGTTTAGTGAGTCCTCCAGATCAGAGGCAGTAGGGATGACCAGGGATGTTCTCTGTTTAGTGAGTCCTCCAGATCAGAGGCAGTAGGGATGACCAGGGATGTTCTCTGTTTAGTGAGTCCTCCAGATCAGAGGCAGTAGGGATGACCAGGGATGTTCTCTTTATAAGTGTGCAAATTAGACCATTTTCCTGTCCCGCTAAGCATTCAAAACGTAACGAGTGCTTATGAGTGTCAGGGAAAATGTCTGGAGTAAAAAGTACATAATTTTCTTTAGGAATGTAGTGAAGTAAAAGTATAAAGTCAAAAATATAAAAAAATAAATTAAAGTACAGATACCCCCCAAAAACTACTTCAGCAGTACTTTCAAGTATTTTTTACATAAGTATTAAATAATACTTAATAATTAATTACATAAGTATTACATAATACTTAATACTTAATTACATAAGTATTACATAATACTTAATACTTAATTACGTAAGTATTACATAATACTTAATACTTAATTACATAAGTATTACATAATACTTCATACTTAATTACATTAGTATTTTACATCACTTCATACTCACTTTCTGCAAACAATGATTATTTTACATGGGATAATAGAAGGTTTCTACAAATGTCCAGAGTTACTACACTGACTCTGAATCCTATTGTTTTCCTCTGAGAACCTCTAGAAACAAAGCCTACACCCCACACCCCACAGTCCGTCTAGAAACAAAGCCTACAATACCTCTAGAAACAAAGCCTACACCCCACACCCCACAGTCCGTCTAGAAACAAAGCCTACAATACCTCTAGAAACACCCTACACTCCACAGTACCTCTAGAAACAAAGGATACACACTACACCCTACAGCATCTCTAGAAACAGCCTACATACACCCTACACCCTATAGTATCTCTAGAAACAAAGCCTACACCCTACACCCTACAGTATCTCTAGAAACAGTCTACACCCTACACCCTGCAGTATCTCTAGAAACAGTCTACACCCTACACCCTATAGTATCTCTAGAAACAAAGCCTACACCCTAAACCCTACGGTATCTCTAGAAACAAAGCCTACACCCTACACCCTACAGTATCTCTAGAAACAGTCTACACCCTACACCCTACACCCTACAGTACCTCTAGAAACAAAGCATACCCACTACACCCTACAGTATCTCTAGAAACAGCCTACACCCTACAATACCTCTAGAAACAAAGCCTACACCCTACACCCTACAGTATCTCTAGAAACAGTCTACACCCTACAGTACCTCTAAGACCAAAACCTACACCACACAGTACCTCTAGACACAAAGCATACACCCTACAATATCTCTAGAAACAAACCCTACACCCTACACCCTACACCTTACAGTCTCTCTAGAAACAGCCTACACCCTACACCCTACAGTATCTCTAAAAACAGCCTACACCCTACACCCTATAGTATCTCTAGAAACAAAGCCTACACCCTACACCCTACAGTATCTCTATAAACAGTCTACACTCTACACCCTATAGTATCTCTAGAAACAAAGTCTACACCCTACACCCTACAGTATCTCTAGAAACAGTCTACACCCTACACCCTACAATATCTCTAGAAACAAACCCTACACCCTACACCCTACACCCTACACCCTACCGTCTCTCTAGAAACAGCCAACACCCTACACCCTACAGTATCTCTAGAAACAGCCTACACCCTACACCCTACAGTATCTCTAGAAACAGCCTACACCCTACACCCTATAGTATCTCTAGA
Source organism: Oncorhynchus mykiss (assembly GCF_013265735.2). Lineage (NCBI taxonomy): Eukaryota > Metazoa > Chordata > Actinopteri > Salmoniformes > Salmonidae > Oncorhynchus > Oncorhynchus mykiss. Next base: position 92,789,237 of record NC_048565.1, on the reverse strand, counting down.
AACAAAGCCTACACCCTACACCCTACAGTATCTCTATAAACAGTCTACACCCTACACCCTACAGTGTCTCTAGAAACAAAGTCTACACCCTACACCCTACAGTACCTATAGAAACAAGCCCTACACCCTACAGTACCTATAGAAACAAACCCTACACCCTACAGTATCTATAGAAACTAACCCTACACCCTGCACCCTACACCCTACAGTCTCTCTAGAAACAGCCAACACCCTACAGTCTCTCTAGAAACAGCCAACACCCTACAGTACCTCTAGAAACAGCCTACACCCCACAATACCTCTAGAAACAAAGCATACACCCTACACCCTATAGTATCTCTAGAAACAGTCTACACCCTACACCCTATAGTATCTCTAGAAACAAAGCCTACTCCCTACACCCTACAGTATCTCTAGAAACAGTCTACACCCTACACCCTATAGTATCTCTAGAAACAAAGCCTACACCCTACACCCTGCAGTATCTCTAGAAACAGCCTACACCCTACACCCTATAGTATCTCTAGAAACAAAGCCTACACCCTACACCCTACGGTATCTCTAGAAACAAAGCCTACACCCTACACCCTACGGTATCTCTAGAAACAAAGCCTACACCCTACACCCTACAGTACCTTTAAAGAGAGAGTTCATTATTGATTTTAAGTACAAGAGAATTATGATTTTGTGCTTCGTAGATTTGTTGACCTGAACCTCACATTTGTAGCACAGCCTTCCCAACCCGTGGAAAATATCTGCAGGACTGTTGATGAGGTATCAACGCTGGATTCAGTGATTCATCCAAGCATCATCACATCATCACCCAAAGAAGAGCTGGCAGAGAGGGAGTAGAGACGCCTCCGAGGGGGGGCCTGAGGGGGGAGACGGGGCGAGGCACCTCCCTGTGGCATTCATGTCAAAAGGGACGCCACCAAACCGGGGCCCACGTTGTGCCGTTAAAACGGATCTGTCATTTATTAATCATTCATAAACAAGAGGAGTCAGAGGGGTAAGAAGAGAGGAGAGGGGGAGTGGAAGGGAAGGGGGAGGGGAGGGGAGGAGGGGGGGAATTGGAGGGGAGGGGACGTGAGCGGGGAGGGGGAGACTGAGTACCAGAGCCTAAGGCATGTATGGGCGGTATGTCTTTGAAGGAAAGTGAAACACAGGCAGGGAGACCCATCTCTGGGTCGGTCCCATCTAGCTGACAGCTCTGTCTGTCTGGGCCTGGTGTCTGTCTGGGACTGGTGTGGGTTTCCTTCCTGGAGGCCTCTGCTCTCTGCTGGAAGTCTCTGCTCTCTGTTCTCTCCTGGAGGCCTCTTCTCCCTGGTCTCTCCTGTAGGCCTCTGCTCTCTGCTCTCCCCTGGAGGTTTCTGCTAACTCCTGGAGGTCTCTGCTCTCCCCTGGAGGTCTCTGCTCTCCCGGACGCCTCTGCTCTCTGCTCTCTCCTGGAGGCCTCTGCTCTCTCCTGGAGGCCTCTGCTCTCTGCTCTCCCCTGGAGGCCTCTGCTCTTTGCTCTCTCCTGGAGGTCTCTGCTCTCTCCTGGAGGTGTCTGCTCTCTGCTCTCCCCTGGAGGCCTCTGCTCTCTGCTCTCCCCTGGAGGCCTCTGCTCTTTGCTCTCTCCTGGAGGTCTCTGCTCTCTCCTGGAGGTGTCTGCTCTCTGCTCTCTCCTGGAGGTCTCTGCTCTCTCCTGGAGGTGTCTGCTCTCTGCTCTCCCCTGGAGGTCTCTGCTCTTTCCTGGATGCCTCTGCTCTCTCCTGGAGGCCTCTGCTCTCTTCTCTCTCCTGGAGGCCTCTGCTCTCTGCACTCCCTTGGAGGCCTATGCTCTTCGCTCTCCCCTGGAGGCCTCTGCTCTCTGCTCTCTCCTAGAGATCTCTGTTCTCCCCTGGAGGCCTCTGCTCTCTGCTCTCTCCTGGTTTATGTTCTCCCCTGGAGGCCTCTGCTCTCTCCTGGAGGTCTCTGCTCTCCCCTGGAGGTCTATGCTCTCTCCTGGAGGTCTCTGCTCTCTCCTGGAGGTCTCTGTTCTCTCCTGGACGTCTCTGCTCTCTGCTCTTTCCTGGAGGCCTTTGCTCTCTGCTCTCTGCTATCTGCTTGAGGTCTCTGCTCTCTGCTATCTCCTCTCTGCTCTCCCCTGGAGGCCTCTGTTCTCTGCTCTCTCCTGGAGGTCTCTGCTCTCTCCTGGAGGTCTCTGCTCCCTGCTCTCTCCTGGAGGCCTCTACTCTCTGCTCTCCCCTGGAGGCTTCTGTTCTCTGGTCTCTGCTGGAGGACTCTACTCTCTGCTCTCTCCTGTAGGTCTCTGCTCTCCCCTGGAGGCTTCTGTTCTGAGCAGAGAGCAGAGGCCTCCAGGGGAGAACAGAGACCTCCAGGAGAGAGCAGAGAACAGGGGAGAGCAGAGAGCAGAGACCTCCAGGAGAGATATCACAGCCCCAGTCTAGTCTGAGAGAGATATCACAGCCCCAGTCTAGTCTGAGAGAGATATCACAGCCCCAGTCTAGTCTGAGAGAGATATCACAGCCCCAGTCTTGTCTGAGAGAGATATTACTGCTCCAGTCTAGACTGAGATATCACAACTCCAGTCTATTCTGAGAGAGATATCACAGCTCCAGTCTAGTCTGAGAGAGATATTCCAGCTCCAGTCTAGTCTGAGAGAGATATCACAGCCCCAGTCTTGTCTAAGAGAGATATTACTGCTCCAGTCTAGACTGAGATATCACAACTCCAGTCTATTCTGAGAGAGATATCACTGCTCCAGTCTAGTCTGAGAGAGATATCACAGCTCCAGTCTAGTCTGAGAGAGATATCACAGCCCCAGTCTAGTCAGAGAGAGATATCACAGCTCCAGTCTAGTCTGAGATATCACAAATCCAGTCTAGTCTGAGAGAGATATCACATCCCCATTCTAGTCAGAGAGAGATATCACAGCCTCAGTCCAAGTCAAAGTGTTGAGCAAATACAAGTCATGTCTGTTCCTCTCCCCATGACAAGCTCCTCGTAGCATAGAGTTGCTGCTCACTATAAGAAACAATAAGAAAGGACAAAGAGGACATCCCTGTTTAGTTGACAAAGTAGAGAACGGAGATGTGTGCAGGCCGTTCATCTGAACTGGACACCGGCTCAGGGCCATGTTAGGTTAGGCTATAGTATCTAGTTGGGTGAGTTTGAAGCTTCTGCTCTAATCAAATCACGCCCACTATAATCACCCCACGTATAGAGAAATTCAAAGTTAGATGTATGTTAGACGGTATTCAACAGTACCTCACCGTACCGGTGGCTCCCTCCCAAAATAACAATGGGTTCCCAAATTGCATTATGCATGGGAAAAAAACTTAATTTCCACCTCGCCTCCATCAACCTGTCAAAAGACTGACAATTAAAACGGCTTCCTGTTAAACTTTAATGAGACACACCAAGGAGCCACCGTTGTGTTGCCGGGGGAACAGAAAGAAACACACAGTCCCGATTCGGTTGTTCATGAAAGAGGGCTAGCGGAGGACTGGGCTCGCTCATCATTACACAGTCTCCCCCATGCAAATGATATTATAATATAGGACATTTTTTAAATACGTCAATGGGATATATATAATTCATTATCATCTTACGCCCTTATTAAAATGAATATTTTATACTTTTTTTCAAACTGAGGAATAATTCTCATAATTCCGTTGTCTGGGGGTGTTTAATGAGTGACAGGTGTGTGTCTCGTCAGGGTTTTGGTCTTTGAAGTTCCTCTGGGTTATCTCAGACTTCAGATCACCTGAACACAGACAGTGGTCTCTTTGGGGTTTAGAAGAGAATTAACACCATTTCAGCAGATGTGGGCGTACCTACTTTCCATCTTCAGTCTTGACATTAGAAAAGTTAGATAATTCTCAGGATAACGATTTGGGATAGATGCTATTTGTGTTACAGTGGTTACAGAGTGCCCTAATTAGAGACGTTATTATTTATAAAACATAATTAGGCTAATTTCTAAATGTTAACTATAATTTAGCTGACAAATAATTATAGCATTTACACATACAGCATATTGGCCAAATGTAGAGTGATCTGAAGACAGTGAAAGGCTGTGATGGACTCAGGGATGTATGGGTCTGATACAGCGATGTATGGGTCTGATACAGTATTACAGTGATGTATGGGTCTGATACAGTGATGTATGGGTCTGATACAGTATTACAGTGATGTATGGGTCTGATACAGTATCCCAGTGATGTATGGGTCTGATGCAGTATCCCAGTGATGTATGGGTCTGATACAGTATCCCAGTGATGTATGGGTCTGATACAGTATCCCAGTGATGTATGGGTCTGATGCAGTATCCCAGTGATGTATGGGTCTGATATAGTATCCCAGTGATGTATGGGTCTGATGCAGTATCCCAGTGATGTATGGGTCTGATGCAGTATCCCAGTGATGTATGGGTCTGATGCAGTATTACAGTGATGTATGGGTCTGATACAGTATCCCAGTGATGTATGGGTCTGATGCAGTATCCCAGTGATGTATGGGTCTGATATAGTATCCCAGTGATGTATGGGTCTGATATAGTATCCCAGTGATGTATGGGTCTCATACAGTATCCCAGTGATGTATGGGTCTGATACAGTATTACAGTGATGTATGGGTCTGATACAGTGATGTATGTGTCTGATACAGTATCCCAGTGATGTATGGGTCTGATACAGTATCCCAGTGATGTATGGGTCTGATACAGTATTACAGTGATGTATGGGTCTGATACAGTATCCCAGTGATGTATGGGTCTGATACAGTATCCCAGTGATGTATGGGTCTGATACAGTATTACAGTGATGTATGGGTCTGATACAGTATCCCAGTGATGTATGGGTCTGATACAGTATTACAGTGATGTATGGGTCTGATACAGTGATGTATGGGTCTGATACAGTATCCCAGTGATGTATGGGTCTGATGCAGTATTTCATTGCGGTTGGCTGAAGAGCATCTGTGTGTGTGTGTCTGTATCTGTGTGTGTGTCCGTGCATGTATCTATGTGTGTGTGTGTATATCCGTGCCTGTGTCTGTTTGTGTGCGTGTGTGTGTGTCCATGCTTGTATCTATGTGTGTGTTTGTGTCCGTGCCTGTATCTGTGTGTGTGTCCGTGCCTGTATCGGTGTGTGTGTCCGTGCCTGTATCTGTGTGTGTGTCCGTGCCTGTATCTGTGTGTGTGTGTGTCCGTGCCTGTATATGTGTATGTGTGTGTGTGTGTGTGTGTGTGTGTCCGTGCCTGTATCGGTGTGTGTGTGTGTGTTTCTGTGTGTGTGTGTGTGTGGCTTCTCCTTTCCTCAACTCAGCCTCCGTTGGTCCGACCATCCGTAGGAGGAGGATAAATGGAGGAGAGCTGTGGCAGGTCAGAGAAGTAGGCATGATGGTGATGGACAGAAGGCGAGCAGGCCTTGGACTGGCCGGGTAAATGGGAAGTGATTGAGGAAGTGCATGACTGACTGCCTGACTGATTGACTTCAGGTCTGGACACCCACCCAGCCAGCCGCTCCGCCCCTCCGCCCCTCCGCCAGGCCGACAGCCTTTTCTTTCTTAATATTTTTTCTGCTGCTGAGGGTGTTTGTCAAGGCTTTGCCACTCAAACTGACTGGACCTTGAGAGAGCTGGGAGAAAAACTTGACACGGGTCACCAATTCTCTCCAGACCTCCAGACCAATAGGACTCCAGGACTGGCTGGTAAAAGAAGGCAACTACATTAAATTCTTCCAATAATAGACATTGTGGTTTTTATTCGAGTAACCTAACTCCCGTTTTAGAACCTGCACATTTTTTTGGGGGGGGGGAGATAAAATATCAAAGAACATTTTAATAATTGTATTTAGGTGGTATACGATTCAGTCATTGGACAACAAATTAGTTAACGAACGTAGGCTGAACGTGCAGGTGATGCACTGAAAATGAGAAGAACTCTCACTGTTTCCACAACTACTGTGAGCTTTCATTTTGGTGCATTCAAGGGTCAATTAAAATAAATGTGAAGGGTTTTGACAAGTTTAAGTAATTTATACCTATTTGAGAGCCAAGGAGGCATGACTGCAAAATCCAATAACGCTGCTCCTGACTGTTGGGTAATTTTCCACACGGTAACCCCTGATGGTTTACCACTGTTAGTCTGGCTGACATGTGGCCTTGTCTGTTAGGAGAGACCACTGTCGCTTCTCCCTGTCTTCTGTCTTCAATTTCATTTTCGATTTTCTCTCTTTCTCTTTTTTTTCTTTCTCTCTCTTTCATTCTCTTCCCTCTCTCTCTCTCTCTCTCTCTCTCTCTCTGTCTCTCTCTCTCTCTCTCTCTCTCTCTCTCTCTCTCTCTCTCTCTCTGTCTCTCTCTCTCTCTCTCTCTCTCTCTCTCTCTCTCTCTCTGTCTCTCTCTCTCTCTCTCTCTCTCTCTCTCTCTCTCTCTCTCTCTCTCTGTCTCGCTCTCTCTCTCTCTCTCTCTCTCTCTCTCTCTCTCTCTCTCTCTCTCTCTCTCTCTCTCTCTCTCTCTCTCTCTCTCTCTGTCTCTCTCTCTCTCTCTCTCTCTCTGTCTCTCTCTGTCTCGCTCTCTCTCTCTCTCTCTCTCTCTCTCTCTCTCTCTGTCTCTCTCTCTCTCTCTCTCTCTCTCTCTCTGTCTCTCTCTCTCTCTCTCTCTCTCTCTCTCTCTCTCTCTCTCTCTGTCTCTCTCTCTCTCTCTCTCTCTCTCTCTCTCTCTCTCACTCTCTCTCTCTCTCTCTCTCTCTCTCTCTCTCCCCCTCTCTCTCTCTCTCTCTCTCTCTCTCTCTCTCTCTCTGTCTCTCTCTCTCTCTCTCTCTCTCTCTCTCTCTCTCTCTGTCTCTCTCTCTCTCTCTCTCTCTCTCGCTCTCTCTCTCTCTCTCTCTCTCTCTCTCTATATGTAGTCATTTCTGTGAATAATGAATCTCTTTGTGAGGAATATTTATCACAGTAAAGGAGAAAGTGCATCTCTGTCTCTACCTCCCCTGTCATGCAGTGACCACATACACGCTCCTCTTTGGGTAGCCATGTCTTTTTATGTCTGCCGGTTTCTATTGCCAATCGGTGGTCACTCAGCCTGTACTTGGTAAGGATCTGTCTCTGCTTCGTATCTCTGACAGAGTAGAGATAATCAGCCAATTCATATTCTCTGTTTAGGGTCAGATAGCAATTTAGTCGGCTTTGGGATTTTGTTTCGTTTTTCCAGTATTGTAAGTATGATTCCTTTGATTGGTTCATGATTTTGTTTATTGGAATTCTTTCTTTTGAAGCAGTGCTGGTGTCAGCTTGATTGGTGAGGTCCAACACCAGCTGACTGAGAGGGCTCGTTTCTGGGCTCAGCTCTTGGGCTTGAAGTGCTTTAAATTGCAGACTCGAATTTGGACTTGAATTTAGATGTAGCCAAAATTTTAATGATCTTTTCTGTATTTTCATTATTACTGGAAAACGGCCCAATTCTGCCCTACATGCATTAGTTGGTGTATTTCTCTGGACTTGTAGAATTTTCCGACAGAATTCTGCATGTAGGGTTTCAATTGGATGTTTGTCCCACATTTTAAAATCCAGTTTATTGAGTGGCCCCCAAACCTCACTTCCATAAAGTGCTATTGGTAGGATTACACTGTCAAATATTTTAGTCCAAATTCTAATTGGGATGTTGATTTTGAATAATTTCATTTTTATTGCATACATTGCTCTGCGGGCTTTTTCTTTGAGTGCCTTCACTGCCATATTAAAGTTTCCCGATGCAGATATGGTCAGACCAAGGTAGGTGTAATTTTTTGTGTGTTCAATTAAGGTGTTGTTCAGGGTGAATTTACATTTTTGTTTCTGACATCTGGGTTTTTTTTGGAAAATCATGATTTTAGTTTTTTGGAAATTTACTGCCAGGGCCCAATTATGGCAATATTGCTCCAGAATATTAATGTTTTGTTGAAGACCTTCTTTGGTTGGTGATAGAAGTACCAAGTCATCAGCATATAGCAGGTATTTCACCTCTGTGTCAAATAGTGTGAGTCCTGGGGCTGGAGATTGGTCCAACATGTCTGCTAATTCATTGATATAAATGTTGAAAAGATTTGGACTCAAATCTCTCTCTCTCTCTCTCTCTCTCTCTCTCTCCCCCTCTCTCTCTCTCTCTCTCTCTCTCTCTCTCTCTCTCTGTCTCTCTCTCTCTCTCTCTCTCTCTCTCTCTCTCTCTCTCTCTCTCTCTGTCTCTCTCTCTCTCTCTCTCTCTCTCTCTCTCTCTCTCTCTCTCTGTCTCTCTCTCTCTCTCTCTCTCTCTCTCTGTCTCTCTCTCTCTCTCTCTCTCTCTCTCTCTCTCCCTGCCTCTCACTCTCTCTCTCTCGCTCTCTCTCTCTCTCTCTCCCTCTCTCTCTCTCTCTCTTTCAACCTCTACCGCTCTCTTTCTATTTCTCTCTCTTTATATATCACTCCCTACCTACCTCTTAATCTTTCTCTCCCTCTCTTTCTCTCTTTGTTGCAAAGACATATACTTCAGAGAAGCTTACAAGTGGAGGTCAGAGCCCCAGGGGCAAGACATTGTTCCAGCGACTGATCATTTGGTTTGTGAGCGGGGCTGGGGTTTGGCGAGGGGCTTGGCGAGGGACCCAGCCAGTCGACAGAGGCAGGGCAGCCAAACCAGAGGAGTAGGGAGGCAGCATGCAGCCCGATGCTTTCACACTCTCCTGCGCCGCCAATCCTGCCTGGCTCCTGCCTGGGCCAATTCCCTGCTCCGTGCTCCACCAAGGTCCCTCTCTCTGTCTCAGCCTTGTCTGGGCCATCTCTCTGTCTCAGCCTTGTCTGGGCCATCTCTCTGCTCCACCACGGTCCCTCTCTCTCTGTCTCAGCCTTGTCTGGGCCATCTCTCTGCTCCACCTCGGTCCCTCTCTCTAATGTCTCAGCCTTGTCTGGGCCATCGCCCTGTCTCAGCCTTGTCTGGGCAATCTCTCTGTCTCAGCCTTGTCTGGGCCATCTCTCTGTCTCAGCCTTGTCTGGGCCATCTCTCTGTCTCAGCCTTGTCTGGGCCATCTCTCTGCTCCACCAAGGTCCCTCTCTCTAATGTCTCAGCCTTGTCTGGGCCATCTCCCTGCTCCACCACGGTCCCTCTCTCTCTGTCTCAGCCTTGTCTGGGCCATCTCTCTAATGTCTCAGCCTTGTCTGGGCCATCTCTCTGCTCCACCACGGTCCCTCTCTCTCTGTCTCAGCCTTGTCTGGGCCATCTCTCTAATTTCTCAGCCTTGCCGAGCTAAAAAGATGTGTCGGCAGGAGAAATGAATAATTAGCCTCTGCACCAGTGAGTTCAAGCTAATACTCTAAACCAGGTATGGCATCAAGGCCTCTCCCGGGAGTCTACAAATGTCACGATAGGAGATGAGTGTTTTTCAGACGGCTCTTGTCAGGAGCAAACAAGAGAAAGGTTTTAACTCTTGGAAGAGTCACTGCGTGACTGCAAGCTTCGTCCCCGAGGTTGCGTTTGGTCGGCTACAGAATAGCAAATCTCCTCTCTCTTTCTCTGTGGTACAGTAATGGCTGCCACCAGAAGTCCCAGATATCCCTGAAGACATCACTTCACATTCTCCTATCAGACAATTTCAAATTCAACCTATTTAAAAAATATATATATAAATCCCCACCACTACTTTCCTTCCATCAACAGCCATAAATCATGTATCTATTTCACCAGCTATTATTGTGGGAATGTACAAGTGTCTCTACAGAGAGGATTTGTTCTACGATATGGAGATGGTATAACTTAGATCTCCCTGTTCTCCTTACCCCAGCGCTCCCTCAGATTCCAATAGAAGCTGTCACTGATGACCGACTCTTCCTAAGAACCAAGACACAACATCTCTTAAAGGGGAGGGAGAGTGAGGACAACACAAAACCTCTTAAAGGGAAGGGAGAGTGAGGCCAATACAACACCTCTTAAAGGGGAGGGAGAGTGAGTCCAAGACAACACCTCTTAAAGGGGAGGGAGAGTGAGGCCAATACAACACCTCTTAAAGGGGTGGGAGAGTGAGGCCAACACAACACCTCTTAAAGGGGTGGGCGAGTGAGGCCAACACAAAACCTCTTAAAGGGGTGGGCGAGTGAGGCCAATACAAAACCTCTTAAAGGGGTGGGACAGTGAGGCCAACACAACACCTCTTAAAGGGGTGGGCGAGTGAGGCCAATACAACACCTCTTAAAGGGGTGGGACAGTGAGTCCAACACAACACCTCTTAAAGGGGTGGGAGAGTGAGGCCAACACAACACCTCTTAAAGGGGTGGGCGAGTGAGGCCAATACAAAACCTATTAAAGGGGTGGGACAGTGAGGCCAACACAAAACCTCTTAAAGGGGTGGGACAGTGAGGCCAACACAAAACCTCTTAAAGGGGTGGGACAGTGAGGCCAACACAAAACCCCTTAAAGGGGTGGGATAGTGAGGCCAAAACAACACCATTTAAAGGGGTGGGAGAGTGAGGCCAACACAACACCTCTTAAAGGGGTGGGACAGTGAGGCCAACACAAAACCTCTTAAAGGGGTGGGCGAGTGAGGCCAATACAACACCTCTTAAAGGGGTGGGACAGTGAGGCCAACACAAAACCCCTTAAAGGGGTGGGCGAGTGAGGCCAATACAACACCTCTTAAAGGGGTGGGCGAGTGAGGCCAATACAACACCTCTTAAAGGGGTGGGCGAGTGAGGCCAATACAAAACCTCTTAAAGGGGTGGGCGAGTGAGGCCAACACAACACCATTTAAAGGGGTATGACAGTGAGGCCAACACAACACAAGGCCAACACCTCTTAAAGGGGTGGGATAGTGAGGCCAATACAACACCTCTTAAAGGGGTGGGCGAGTGAGGCCAATACAACACCTCTTAAAGGGGTGGGCAAGTGAGGCCAATACAACACCTCTTAAAGGGGTGGGCGAGTGAGGCCAACACAACACCATTTAACGGGGTGGGAGACTGAGGCCATTTGTGTATATTAGGGAGAAAGTTATAGTAAGCCAGTTTTTCCAATGCTTCCTGGGAACTTTAGTTGTCACGAGGGTGAATCCAGAGGGGTAAACCTGGCCTCTCCACATGCAGTACAGTCTCCTCCTCCACCTGGCCTCTCCACATGCAGTACAGTCTTCTCCTCCACCTGTTCTCTCCATTCAGTTCTCTCCATTCTGTTCTCTCCATTCTGTTCTCCCCATTCTGTTCTATCCATTCTGTTCTCTCCATTCTGTTCTATCCATTCTGTTCTATCCATTCTGTTCTCTCCATTCTGTTCTCTCCATTCTGTTCTCTCCATTCTGTTCTCTCCATTCTGTTCTCTCCATCCTGTTTTCTCCATTCTGTTCTCTCCATTCTGTTCTCTCCATCCTGTTCTCTCCATTCTGTTCTCCTCATCCTTTTCTCTCCATTCTGTTCTCTCCATTCTGTTCTCTCCATTCTGTTCTCTCCATTCTGTTCTCTCCATTCCGTTCTCTCCATCCTGTTCTCTCCATTCTGTTCTCTCCATCCTGTTCTCTCCATCCTGTTCTCTCCATTCTGTTCTCTCCATTCTGTTCTCTCCATCCTGTTCTCTCCATTCTGTTCTCTCCATTCTGTTCTCTCCATCCTGTTCTCTCCATTCTGTTCTCTCCATCCTGTTCTCTCCATCCTGTTCTCTCCATTCTGTTCTCTCCATCCTGTTCTCTCCATTCTGTTCTCTCCATCCTGTTCTCTCCATCCTGTTCTCTCCATTCTGTTCTCTCCATCCTGTTCTCTCCATCCTGTTCTCTCCATTCTGTTCTCTCCATTCTGTTCTCTCCATTCTGTTCTCTCCATCCTGTTCCCTCCATTCTGTTCTCTCCATCCTTACCCATCTGACATTTTTCCCAATTGAGGGAGTTCATTTTTAAATGATGTTACATTTCTTCCTTTTAGTATTTAAATGAGTCTGTGATTTGACTGTTACACTTACTGATGGACATTATTCCGGTCCATTTAGAAATCTATCCTGGACACTTAATGTAAATCTCCATACTCTCCCTTTGATCCCCTCTCCATTATTTAAACGGGCGGCAGGGTAGCCTAGTGGCTAGAGTGTTACACTAGTAACCTAAAGGTTGCAAGTTCGAATCCCCGAGCTGAATAAAGGTCAAATGAAATAAAAATATCTCAAGTCCTTTAAGACATAAAAAGATATATATATATGATAATCATTATGTGATGTTACAGAGTATGTTGAGTCATTTCAGGTGTGATGGCAGAGGGTCACCCTTGACATTCATTTATTTATGTTTGTTCTGCTTTTTAAACCCTTTCTGTATTTGTTCTGTCATAGAGAATAATTGTAATACTTTTTTTTTTTTGAGGTATTTTAATGGACAAATCCAAGGTGGGATGAATTCAGTATCATAGCGTCCTAATGAACAGGGTTCTTCACAATGGATAACCCACTTGTCCAAGTCCAATCAAACAAAATGGCTGCAAAACAGAATTAAATCACTTGCTAAAATGGGAGAACTGGGAGATATTTTTGGCCACTAAGGTATTTAGTATTGTCCTGTGTTTTTTTTTTTTTTTTTTACCACAGTAGGAAAGGCTGCTGATTCTCCCCAACCAATCATGACGTGTTCTATTCCATTAGCAGTTTGATGGTTAATAGACCTGCATCCATTATCATTAGTAGCATCTCCTCAGCCTCGCAGGTACAAGTTATGGTGTGGTCCAGGGCTGGGCTGCACACACACACACACACACACACACACACACACACACACACACACACACACACACACACACACACACACACGCACGCACACACACACGCACGCACGCACGCACGCGCACACACATGCACGCACGCACGCACGCACACACACACGCACGCACACACGCACGCACACACACACACGCACACACGCACACACACATGCGCACGCATGCACACACACACACACACGCACGCACACACACACACACACACACTCTGCCGGTTGCATCTCACAGGGAGTGGCGTTCGGTGCCGTTTAACATTAGGGAGGATAGATTTGATTGTTTTTATGAGTGTGGCCTTAGTTCTATTACAGCATATTGGATGACTGTCATTCATATTCCATTCGCCCAGTTCAATGTAACATTGACTGATTTAGGCTATTACATGATACTCACATTTTCCCTGTACACATCATGAGGTTGCTACAACCCAGTCTATGAATGACAGTTTACAGGTTGAAAGACATATTTGGGTAATCGAGGTGACAGACAGTGACACATTCAATACCACCTTGCAAACTCTTACCTCCATCTAGCTGATCTAGTGTGTAATCATAATTCCAAAACAGTTGCAAAATGAAACAAGAGTTTCAACACTGAACACGTTCAGGTAGCTTCTGCTTAAGAATAGTTTTGCAACAGAATCGGCGGAATGAATACACCCCTGATCACCCGCACATACAGTTCACTTTCATAGCAGCCACGTACAAACAGCATCATCACTTTGCTCGTTGTATATGTCATGACGTTGGCATGGGAGGTAGGTTTATGACAGGCATAAATACCTCTTCCCCCTCTTTTTCCTCTCTCTACACTACTAAGGTTACATTTGCAAAACCCTTGGTTAACATAGAGATTCGGGGAACATCAGAAGGTGGGGTGAGATGAACTATATTCTGGTAATGCGACCAATTGAAAATATATTGCGGTAGTACTTAATGAATATGATGTCAGTTCAGTTGTCATCTGAGACATTCTGATCAATGATAATATGACATAAACTCTACATTGGAAAGTCTACACATCATAGTTATCAGACTCACATGGAATTGTTGTTCAATTTAAATGTTTGAATATGAAATTATTTGTGATGGTATGAAATGTGATTTTAGCTTCTAAAATGTGAGATGTGGGTTTTCATAAGATAGGGCTGCTCAATCAGTGGCCCGCCCTGTGAAGGAACATGGGCTATAAAACATTTAAAACATTCCCCCTCTCCCTTCCTATATAAGCCCTTGACGACAACATAACTTCCTGTTCCGAGGATGTGAGGATGACGGTCCTATGTCAGAATGGTTCAGATAATAACTACAGAACGAAGCCAACATCAGCGTACGCTTTGGTTGCGAATGGTATGAACTTTGAACTCTTATTCCCTACAGAGGTGATACCTCATAGCCGTTAAGTTAGCAACAGCCGCTGCAAACGAGGGTTAGGAAGGAACAGACAGAGTATCATCTACCACAAAACGACATTACTACAACTTATCCAATTGAACACCAGAGACATTCTTCAAAGGACAGAGGCCTCGGTTTGGCAACACGGCCTTCCATCTACCACCAACCTACTGAAGCACAGCTCAGAGTAAACATTTTCCTTTTCAAAATGGGCGGTAATTTAGAATGCATAAGATACTGTATTTACGATAGCACAGCTTCGCCCTTTGTTCCTCAGTCTCTTTCACTCAACCCAGCCCCTTTTCCTTTGTGTAACAAGCTGTCATATCTGTTCTGCCCGCTAGGGACGTTTTCCTATATGACGTCATTTGTAATCAAGTTATGATTAATTGTGTGTATGTGTGATACTGTGTGGTTAGTTAGGTATTTAGTAAATAAATAATTAAACCCAAGTTTGTATTGCTGATTCAACTTGTGAGCCAGGGTTCGTGCAGATAAAATAATTTACAACTTTCAGATGAGACTGAATTAAGATGAGGATTAATATGGACTGCTATTGATGGAAAATATTACTAGGTCTTTAAGAGTTTATTCAGAAGATAACAGCTCTATAAATATTATTTTGTGGTGCCCGACTCTCTAGTTAATTACATTTACATGATTAGCTCAATCAGGTGATATTAATTACGGAGAAATTATTTTATAGAATAGCATGTCATATCAGTTAATCCGGCATAGCCAAAGACACGACATATAATTCCTTCTCACATCTACACGCTCTCCTCTTCTCACCTCACTTCTCACAGTGCACGACACTTCAGCTGTCTCTAACCAGGCACAAAAAATACCTTTACAAGACAAACCTTTATACCTTAACTGCTAACTAGCATACATCATCGTCACCATATTAACTTTACAGTCAAACAAATTAGAACTAACGTGTTAGTTTACCTACAATCCAATCCCATGTGTACAATCACGCAGTACAGCTAGCAGCTTAGTAGGTACACCGGCGGGCCCCGGTGGCAATACATTCATAAAACCGAAAGCTTACTTTGACTTGGAAGAGATGCAGTGTAGCCTTAGCCAGCTAGCTAACATACATAGCCTTAGCCAGGTAGCTAACATACATAGCCTTAGCCAGCTAGCTAACATACATAGCCTTAGCCAGCTAGCTAACATACATAGCCTTAGCCAGGTAGCTAACATACATAGCCTTAGCCAGCTAGCTAACATACATAGCCTTAGCCAGCTAGCTAACATACATAGCCTTAGCCAGCTAGCTAACATACATAGCCTTAGCCAGCTAGCTAACATACATAGCCTTAGTCAGATAGCTAACATACATAGCCTTAGCCAGGTAGCTAATATACATAGCCTTAGCCAGCTAGCTAACATACATAGCCTTAGTCAGCTAGCTAACATACATAGCCTTAGTCAGCTAGCTAACATACATAGCCTTAGCCAGCTAGCTAACATACATAGCCTTAGCCAGCTAGCTAACATACATAGCGTTCCACTCTGTTTGAGTCAGGTTGTTGAGTAGGATGAATTAGCTGCAATTAGTTCAGTATTTTTAAATTAAATTAATTGTCTTTCTCTGTGAGTCAACTACTCACTACATTTTATAAACTGCAGGGCTAGCTAGCTGTAACTTGTGTTTTCAGTACTAAATTATTTCTCTGATCCTTTGATTGGATGGACAAGATGTTCGTTCATACTGCAAGAGTTCTGATAGGTTGGAGGATGTCCTCCACCTAAGTTTGTACTGAAGTCAACGTACCCAGAGGAGGACGGAAGCTAGCTGTCCTCGGCTACACCATAGTGCTAACCTACAGATTGCTGTAGAGGTTACTGTAGACATTCATCGCAAAAGAGTATGTTTTAATCAGGTATTTGGTCGTGTATTTGGTATTTGGTTAGTATAGTTTTATCTAAAAAGGAGAACGTTTTTAATGTTACACTATTTTTGGAAGGATGGTCCTCCCCTTCAGCCTCTGAGGAGCCTCTACTGCTCACAGGGCTACGGGGGTTGGGAGAGGGCCTTACACACACACACACACACACACACACGCTCCACTGCAGCCGGGGGCCAGGTTGACGAGGGACACCTGATCCAGGGATCTTGAGACGGACCAGCGCCACCCTTCACATCTCACGTAACACTTGTTCTGTCAGAATGGAGGAGGCTGGATGCTGAGGTCCACCGTCCCAGCATGTCCCAGCCAGCTAGACACCTCCTGACTTGGGATCAAACCCCCCCTTCCCCCCCTCTCCCCATCCCCCTTTTAACCCCCCCCATCTCCCTTCCCTCCCCCTGTTACTCCCCTCCACCCCCATCTCCCCTTCTTTTTTTACCCCACCCCCCCAAACCATCTTACCTCCCTCCCTCCCTCCCTCCCTCCCTCCCTCCTCTTAGCCATTCCATCCCAAGCCCACCCAGCCCTCCCCCTCCCCCCTAGCCATTCCATCCCAAGCCCATCCAGCCCTCCCCCTCCCCATTCCATCCCAAGCCCACCCAGCCCTCCCCAATCCCCCATGTATGGTCCACAGTGAAGGGGTGACCAACAAAGGCTCCAGTTGAGCGTAGCAGCGAGGGCCAGGACCCTTCAGAGGGCCTCTCTTGTCCACTGTCACTCTCACTATGGTATCCTTCAGTGCTCCCAGGGCCATGCTACCCTCTGCTAGCGTCACCTTACATTATTAATGAGATGTATTTGATTTACACTACTGAGCCCCTATTGTGACAGGCACTAAGATTTAGCTAATAAAACGTTGTGACAGGCCTGGATACCAAAACTAGACGTAGGTCGCCACCCAAACTGAACACAGGAAACGAACTAGTCACACACCTTGACTAGTAATGTGAATATTAACTTAATATTTCGGTCTGGTTTTTAACTCTTGTCTCTCAGACAAGAACAGAATTAGACAGTTGTGAGCACGGAGATATCTCATCAAATAAAATTTTTTGGGGGGAACATAATTGTATTGAACGATTGTTTTTCAAACTTCATTCCCCACGTTGGAAATCAGTAATGTTGTTTATTTTATTTGATTAAGGTAGAGACCAGGAACAGGACAAAGGTTAACCTTTTATGCTCTTCTTCTCCCTGAACACATCTTCATATCCTGAAGATCAAACACAAAGCAGAAAAATTAACGGCTTCTAACTGCGGACCATAAGAACATGTATGTTGGTGACAGACGATAATGTCGAATCCCCCCCCCCCCCCCCCAAAAAAATAAAACCTTTCTTGCAAAGGTCAGTTTGACATTAAAGATGGTAAAGAGAACAGAGATGCTTTTGTACCATACATACTGATAGGGAAAAAGGATTCTTGGGTCACGTGTTGAAATCTTCTTTGTTATATTTCCATTACTGAACAAATATCATAGACTGTCTATTTATACAAAACAATTCAAGTAGCGCCTCGTTCTTTGTTGGTATTGCATGAATACACAGTAATAAAGGCTATATTAGTATAAATCACGGCTGCGGGATAGGAGAAGACGTTGGGAATTTCAAATGAAACGAACCAATTATATGAAACGGAATAAAAAAAAGGCATTAAAGGATTTTCTGCATGACATTTATAGAAATGGAAATGGCTCAATATCACCAGCAGAAAACCAACTTACAGCAGCTCAGGCTAAATCCCTATAATCCGATACTGTTAACAAACACCATTGAAGTGTTTAAGATAACGTCTGTTTAAACTACATGTGTTTAAACACCATTGTGAGGGTTTCCCTGTTTAGTTTAGTCTGGCCTATAGCACTACCAGCCAGCTTCATCTCCAGATCTGAGCTCCTCTTTAGTGGCAAACTTCCTAATTAGGTTTCTATCGCCTGCAGTCATATTTTTCAAGAGTCTTTCTGTGTTCAGGGGAAGACCAATTAGTGGTGGAAGGCTCATGAACATCCCATAATGATCCCACTCAGCCCTGGTGGAAAGCAAAATGCCACGACAACACACACACACACACACTCACACACACACACACACACACACACACACACACACACACACACACACACACACACACACACACACACACACACACACACACACACACACACACACACACACACACACACACACAGCTGAATTCCCCTCTTCTGTCTGCCGCAGCCAGCTGGCTGGGAAATATCATACAAGCAAAAATAATTAAGGAAAAACAAAGAAGCCAAGCATAGTCTTTATAAAAGAAAGACACTATGTCCATCTAGAATCTGTTTACAACAAGCTGTCCCTCTAGAATCTGTTTACAACAAGCTGTCCATCTAGAATATATGTTTACAACAAGCTGTCCATCTATAATATCCATTTACAACAAGCTGTCCATCTAGAATATATGTTTACAACAAGCTGTCCATCTAGGATGTCCATTTACAACAAGCTGTCCATCTAGAATATATGTTTACAACAAGCTGCCCATCTAGAATATATGTTTACAGCAAGCTGTCCCTCTAGAATATGTTTACAGCAAGCTGTCCATCTAGAATATCCATTTACAACAAGCTGTCCATCTAGAATATCAATTTACAACAAGCTGTCCCTCTAGAATATGTTTACAGCAAGCAGTCCATCTAGAATATCCATTTACAACAAGCTGTCCCTCTAGAATATGTTTACAGCAAGCAGTCCATCTAGAATATCCATTTACAACAAGCTGCCCATCTAGAATATCAGAGTTTACAGTAAGATGTCCTGTCGAGAGGCGTGAGATTGGATGTGAAGAGGGGGGGATGTTGGATGTTGGAGATTAGTTGAGCCTTTCTGCTTTGTGCTGTTAGAGATTGAACATGAATAATCTGGAATGGTGAGGATTACTCACTGATGGTTGTGTTTTATATTCCTTTGGTGCTGACAGTATTTGGCATGTTCACCGGGTGGTGTTGCCCAGCCAAGTCTTCCTGCCTGCCAACAACGTGTTATGGTTAAGAGTTCTTTGAAACAGAAATCTCTGGCCCCATTTCCTTATCGTTTCCTTAACGCCATGTCTGTCTGTTTTGTGGTTCAGTACTATTTATTAAAGGGCCAGGCCTTTCCTTTTGATTTTCTATGGTCCTGGCCAATCCTCCATTTGGTCGCTTTAAAAACGCATCAATATAATCATTATAATAATTGTCTGGTTAAAATGGGATGTTAAGATTTTAAAATCACAGTCTGTCCTACAATCTGGTTTGTCTTTGAGTTTACATGTACGGCACGAGAGATAACAGGCACGAGAGATAACAGACATGAGAGATAACAGACATGAGAGATAACAGGCACGAGAGATAACAGACACGAGAGATAACAGACATGAGAGATAACAGACATGAGAGATAACAGGCATGAGAGATAACAGGCATGAGAGATAACAGGCATGAGAGATAACAGGCATTAGAGATAACAGGCATGAGAGATAACAGACATGAGAGATAACATACATGAGAGATAACAGACATGAGAGATAACAGACATGAGAGATAACAGGCATGAGAGATAACAGGCATGAGAGATAACAGACATGAGAGATAACAGGCATGAGAGATAACAGGCATGAGAGATAACAGGCATGAGAGATAACAGACATGAGAGATAACAGGCACGAGAGATAACAGACATGAGAGATAACAGACATGAGAGATAACAGGCACGAGAGATAACAGACATGAGAGATAACAGACATGAGAGATAACAGGCACGAGAGATAACAGGCACGAGAGATAACAGGCATGAGAGATAACAGACATGAGAGATAACAGACATGAGAGATAACAGGCATGAGAGATAACAGGCATGAGAGATAACAGGCATGAGATATAACAGGCATGAGAGATAACAGGCATGAGAGATAACAGACATGAGAGATAACAGACATGAGAGATAACAGGCATGAGAGATAACAGGCATGAGATATAACAGGCATGAGAGATAACAGACATGAGAGATAACAGGCACGAGAGATAACAGACATGAGAGATAACAGGCACGAGAGATAACAGGCACGAGAGATAACAGGCATGAGAGATAACAGACATGAGAGATAACAGACATGAGAGATAACAGACATGAGAGATAACAGACATGAGAGATAACAGACATGAGAGATAACAGACATGAGAGATAACAGGCATGAGAGATAACAGGCATGAGAGATAACAGGCATGAGAGATAACACACATGAGAGATAACAGGCATGAGAGATAACAGACATGAGAGATAACAGGCATGAGAGATAACAGGCATGAGAGATAACAGGCACGAGAGATAACAGACATGAGAGATAACAGGCATGAGAGATAACAGACATGAGAGATAACAGACATGAGAGATAACAGACATGAGAGATAACAGGCATGAGAGATAACAGGCATGAGAGATAACAGGCATGAGAGATAACAGACATGAGAGATAACAGGCATGAGAGATAACAGGCATGAGAGATAACAGACATGAGAGATAACAGACATGAGAGATAACAGACATGAGAGATAACAGACATGAGAGATAACAGACATGAGAGATAACAGACATGAGAGATAACAGGCATGAGAGATAACAGGCATGAGAGATAACAGGCACGAGAGATAACAGACATGAGAGATAACAGGCATGAGAGATAACAGACATGAGAGATAACAGACATGAGAGATAACAGACATGAGAGATAACAGACATGAGAGATAACAGGCATGAGAGATAACAGGCATGAGAGATAACAGACATGAGAGATAACAGGCATGAGAGATAACAGGCATGAGAGATAACAGACATGAGAGATAACAGGCATGAGAGATAACAGGCATGAGAGATAACAGACATGAGAGATAACAGACATGAGAGATAACAGACATGAGAGATAACAGACATGAGAGATAACAGGCATGAGAGATAACAGGCATGAGAGATAACAGGCACGAGAGATAACAGACATGAGAGATAACAGGCATGAGAGATAACAGACATGAGAGATAACAGACATGAGAGATAACAGACATGAGAGATAACAGGCATGAGAGATAACAGGCATGAGAGATAACAGACATGAGAGATAACAGACATGAGAGATAACAGGCATGAGAGATAACAGACATGAGAGATAACAGACATGAGAGATAACAGACATGAGAGATAACAGGCATGAGAGATAACAGACATGAGAGATAACAGAGACATTTGAAACATCTTTACTCTTTTGGAACTTCTGTGAGTGTAATGTTTACTGTTCATTTTTTATTGTTTATTTGTTTATTATCTACCTCACTTGCTTCGGCAATGTTAACATATGTTTCCCCATGCCAATAAAGCCCCTTGAACTGAAGTGATTTGATAACTAAACCCATGTAAGCTAACAGACACAGCCGTTAACTGACTAGCGGTCCAGGAGACACTGTAACATAGTGCCATATCATAACAGCATAATGTAACAGGACATAATATAAGACACATTTCATCAGCCTTCGTTAGCTCAGTACCGTAGCACTCGGTAGCGATCGCCTTACAATATCTAGTTATTCCCTAACAACGTTCACTATGTGCCTCGCTGTGCAAGCCTCTCACGGACAGTGTATCTGGGGCTGTCAAACAGTGAGTTGCTGAGCCGGAGTCTCATCCATCAGTCACTGATTGCAGTGTGTTGCAGGCCACTGCTCCACATCCCCTCTCTCTGTCTGTCCTCTTGTGTGTTGCAGGCCACTGCTGCACATCCCCTCTCTCTGTCTGTCCTCTTGTGTGTGTTGGGGCCACGGTGACTCAGTCAGTCAGTCTGTCCCCTTCAGTCCAACATTAAGGAGGTAGCCTGGGGTTTCCTCGGCTTCTTACACCCCACACACACACACACGAACGTACGCACGCACGCACACACACACACACACACACACACACAAACACACTAACACACAAACACACTAACACACCACAGGGCCTGTTAGCCTGTTAGCCTGTTAGCCTGTTAGCCAGCCACGGACACAGAACAGAAGGAACCGTCTCCACTTTATGATTGCCTCTGATATGAGACCTTGATCCAGAGCTAGGGCCTCTAAGCCGGTGTCCCAAAATGCTCCCCATTCCCTTTATAGTGTACTATTACGTTTTGACCAGGACCCACAGGGTGTCATTAGGGACGCAGTACATAACTTGCTGTGTAACGTTCAGGGAGAAGGCGTTGGGCTCTCCTTAGCACCGCCAGATCCAACCCCCCCCCCACCCCCACCCCCAGGATAACAAGGCCTTGGAACCACATTCAAGAGCGTTCTCTGATGTCCAGGCCGATTCTGGACGGCGATATACAACTACAGCAGCAGCAGAGAATGAGCTGGAAGCTTAGTGTCTCCTGTCGCCGAGGCAGAGTTAGACAGCGGATACCTCGAGAGGGAACGATGCTGTTAGGCTGAGGATCTTCAATCCCTGGTCTGTCAACACCCACCACCTACGCACAGACAAACTTCTGCATGTTAAAGTCATCCGTCCCTCACAGACAAACTGCTACATGTTACAGTCATCCGTCCCTCACAGACAAACTGCTACATGCTAAAGTCCTCCGTCCCTCACAGACAAACTGCTACATGTTACAGTCATCCGTCCCTCACAGACAAACTTCTGCATGTTAAAGTCATCCGTCCCTCACAGACAAACTGCTACATGTTACAGTCATCCGTCCCTCACAGACAAACTGC
Organism: Oncorhynchus mykiss; assembly: GCF_013265735.2. Lineage (NCBI taxonomy): Eukaryota > Metazoa > Chordata > Actinopteri > Salmoniformes > Salmonidae > Oncorhynchus > Oncorhynchus mykiss. Next base: position 92,766,448 of record NC_048565.1, on the reverse strand, counting down.
TACATGTTACAGTCATCCATCCCTCACAGACAAACTGCTATATGTTACAGTCATCCGTCCCTCACAGCAGAAGTAGAAAGATAGAAGAGCAGTAATTGGAGGCCTCGTCCGGTAACCAAAAACCAACATAGTCTCACCTGAAGTACAGGCCACTGTAGAGTCATCTCTCTTAGAGCCCCAAAACCAAAATGACTTCTGACAGAGTTGAAAAACACTCGGCTGCTTATTGATGAACTTATCCTGACATTCCCCTCCAGCAGCCAGCCCTGTTGTGAGGTTGCGTCACAAATGAAACCCTATTCATTTTATAGTGCACTACTTTAGACCCGGGGGTCCATAGGGCCTATAGGGCTCTGGTCAGAAGTAGTGCACTATAGTAGGGAATAGGGTGCCATTTGTTCTAGAAACAAGTGGATGAAGATAAGTATTATAAACATGTTGGCCTGGGTGGTTTTCCTTCCAGGGATCAACGTCGGCTTTTAATCAATCCTCAATCCCTGATTGTGAGTGAAACACGTGAAACAACTGCCTCTCGGATCGGCCCTTAGACTTGAGGAGGAGCACCCTTTACCCATCTACCCCAGGGATCTCCCTCTCTGCTGCAATCTTCTAATATCAAACCTCATTTGAGGCTGGTTCAGGCATGGACACCTTGTTCTTGTTACACGGCCACTTTCTTTCTTTCTGGAGGAAGTTTCTATAATTCGTTCCAGGCTGGTCCGCGGGTCTGTGTGTGGCAGTGAATAAGGTCAGTGTGTTTTTCCACACATCATGACGTGATCAGGCCAGTGAGGTTGAACAGATCTGACAGGTCTATATATATATATACAGTAAGACCCCTTTTTCCAGAAGCTCAACACCATTCTTCCTGTTCACGGGTCACTATACGTTGACATTAAACCATTTTTTTTACCTCGTTCATTACAGGGTATTTGCAAAGTGGAACAACACGTTTTTAAACTTTTGACAAGAACAGAGTTTTTTTTCAAAGTTTTACACATGACTTCTGGTTTGATATTTCACATGGGTTGGGGGGGTGGGGACTGAGGGGGGGTGGATCAGCACTGAGGGGGGGTAAATCAGCACTGAGGGGGAGAATGATTAGAAGGGTGGATGGGGACTGAGGGGGAGATGGGTAGAGGGTTGGATGGGGACTGAGGGGAGGTGGGGGTAGATCAGGACTGAGGGGGGGACTGAGGGGGAGAATGATTAGAAGGGTGGATGGGGACTGAGGGGAGGTGGGGGTGGGGACTGAGGGGGGGATGGGTAGGGGGGTTGGATGGAGACTGAGGGGGGGTGGGGACTGGGGGGGGGGATGGGGGGTTGGATGGGGACTGAGGGGGAGATGGGTAGGTGGGTTGGATTGGGACTGAGGGGGGTGGGGGTGGGGCTGAAGGGGGGATGGGTAGGGGGGTTGGATGGGGACTGAAGGGGGGTGGGTAGAGGGGTGGATGGGGACTGAGGGGGAGATCGGGTAGAGGGGTGGATAGGGACTGAGGGGGGAATGGAGAAGGAGGGTTGGGGACTGAGGGGCGGATGGGTAGTGGCGGATGGGGACTGAAGGATGGAATGGGAAGGGGGTGGATAGGTACAGGGGAGTAATATGGACAGGGGGGTGGGAATGGGAGTAGATGGGGACTGTGGGGGAATATGGATAGGGGGTGGATGGGGAATGAAGGGGGAAATGGGTTGGGGTGTGGATGGAGACTGAGGGGGGGGGGTGGATGGTGACTGAGGGGGGGGGGTGGATGGTGACTGAAGGAGGGGATGGGTAGTGGGGGATGGTGACTGAAGGAGGGGATGGGTAGATGGTGGATGGTGACTGTAGGAGGGGATGGGTAGATGGTGGATGGTGACTGAAGGAGGGGATGGGTAGTGGGGGATGGTGACTGAAGGAGAGGATGGGTAGTAGTGGATGGTGACTGAAGGAGGGGATGGGTAGTGGTGGATGGGGACTGAAGGAGGGGATGGGTAGTAGTGGATGGTGACTGAAGGAGGGGATGGGTAGTAGTGGATGGTGACTGAAGGAGGGGATGGGTAGATTGTGGATGGCGACTGAAGGAGGGGTTGGGTAGATGGCGGATGGTGACTGAAGGAGGGGATGGGTAGATTGTGGATGGTGACTGAAGGAGGGGATGGGTAGTAGTGGATGGTGACTGAAGGAGGGGATGGGTAGTGATGGATGGTGACTGAAGGAGGGGATGGGTAGTGGTGGATGGTGACTGAAGGAGGGGATGGGTAGTGGGGGATGGTGACTGAAGGAGGGGATGGGTAGTGGTGGATGGTGACTGAAGGAGTGGATGGGTAGTAGTGGATGGGGACTGAGAGGAGGGGATGGGTAGGTGGATGGTGACTGAGGGGGGGTGGATGGGGACTGAAGGAGGGGATGGTGACTGAAGGAGGGGATGGGTAGTGGGGGATGGTGACTGAAAGGAGGGGATGGGTAGTGGTGGATGGGGACTGAAGGAGGGGATGGGTAGTGGTGGATGGTGACTGAGAGGAGGGGATGGGTAGATGGTGGAGGTGACTGAAGGAGGGGATGTGTGGTGGTGGATGGTGTCTGAAGGAGGGGATGGGTAGTGGTGGATGGTGACTGAAGGAGGGGATGGGTAGTGGGGGATGGTGACTGAAGGAGGGGATGGGTAGTGGTGGATGGTGACTGAAGGAGGGGATGGGTAGATGGTGGATGGTGACTGAAGGAGGGGATGGGTAGTGGTGGATGGTGACTGAAGGAGGGGATGGGTAGTGGTGGATGGTGACTGAAGGAGGGGATGGGTAGTGGTGGATGGGGACTGGAGGAGGGGATGGTGACTGAAGTAGGGGATGGTGACTGAAGGAGGGGATGGGTAGTGGGGGATGGTGACTGAAGGAGGGGATGGGTAGTGGTGGATAGTGACTGAAGGAGGGGATGGGTAGTGGTGGATGGGGACTGAGGGGGGTGGATGGGGACTGAAGGAGGGGATGGGTAGTGGTGGATGGTGACTGAAGGAGCGGATGTGTAGTGGTGGATGGGGACTGGAGGAGGGGATGGTGACTGAAGTAGGGGATGGTGACTGAAGGAGGGGATGGGTAGTGGGGGATGGTGACTGAAGGAGGGGATGGGTAGTGGTGGATGGTGACTGAAGGAGGGGATGGGTAGTGGTGGATGGTGACTGAAGGAGGGGATGGGTAGTAGTGTATGGGGACTGTAGGAGGGGATGGGTAGATGGTGGATGGTGACTGAAGGAGGGGATGGGTAGATGGTGGATGGTGACTGAAGGAGGGGATGGGTAGTGGTGGATGGTGACTGAAGGAGGGGATGGTAGTGGTGGATAGTGACTGAAGGAGGGGATGGGTAGTGGTGGATGGTGACTGAAGGAGGGGATGGGTAGTGGTGGATGGTGACTGAAGGAGGGGATGGGTAGTGGTGCATGGTGACTGAAGGAGGGGATGGGTAGTGGTGGATGGTGACTGAAGGAGGGGATGGGTAGTGGTGGATGGTGACTGAAGGAGGGGGTGGGTAGTAGTGGATGGGGACTGAAGGAGGGGATGGGTAGTGGTGGATGGGGACTGAGGGGGGGGTGGATGGGGACTGAAGGAGGGGATGGGTAGATTGTGGATGGTGACTGAAGGAGGGGATGGGTAGTAGTGGATGGTGACTGAAGGAGGGGATGGGTAGTGGTGGATGGTGACTGAAGGAGGGGATGGTAGTAGTGGATGGTGACTGAAGGAGGGGATGGGTAGTGGTGAATGGTGACTGAAGGAGGGGATGGGTAGTAGTGGATGGGGACTGAGAGGAGGGGATGGGTAGGGGGGTTGGATGGGGACTGAGGGGGAGATGGGTAGGTGGGTTGGATTGGGACTGAGGGGGGTGGGGGTGGGGCAGGGGGGGGGATGGGTAGGGGGGTTGGATGGGGACTGAGTGGGAGATGGGTAGGTGGGTTGGATTGGGACTGAGTGGGGTGGGGGTAGGGCTGAGGGGGGGATGGGTAGGGGGGTTGGATGGGGACTGAAGGGGGGTGGGTAGAGGGGTGGATGGGGACTGAGGGGGAGATCGGATAGAGGGGTGGATAGGGACTGAGGGGGGAATGGAGAAGGAGGGTTGGGGACTGAGGGGCGGATGGGTAGTGGCGGATGGGGACTGAAGGATGGAATGGGAAGGGGGTGGATAGGTACAGGGGAGTAATATGGACAGGGGGGTGGGAATGGGAGTAGATGGGGACTGTGGGGGAATATGGATAGGGGGTGGATGGGGAATGAAGGGGGAAATGGGTTGGGGTGTGGATGGAGCCTGAGGGGGGGTGGATGGTGACTGAGGGGGGGGGGGTGGATGGTGACTGAAGGAGGGGATGGGTAGTGGGGGATGGTGACTGAAGGAGGGGATGGGTAGATGGTGGATGGTGACTGTAGGAGGGGATGGGTAGATGGTGGATGGTGACTGAAGGAAGGGTTGGGTAGTGGTGGATGGTGACTGAAGGAGGGGATGGTAGTGGTGGATGGTGACTGAAGGAGGGGATGGGTAGTGGTGGATGGTGACTGAAGGAGGGGATGGGTAGATGGTGGATGGTGACTGAAGGAGGGATGGGTAGATGGTGGGTGACTGAAGGAGGGGATGGGTAGATGGTGGATGGTGACTGAAGGAGGGGATGGGTAGTGGTGGATGGTGACTGAAGGAGGGGATGGGTAGTGGTGGATGGTGACTGAAGGAGGGGATGGGTAGTGGGGGATGGTGACTGAAGGAGGGGATGGGTAGAGGGGTGGATGGGGACTGAGGGGGAGATCGGGTAGAGGGGTGGATAGGGACTGAGGGGGGAATGGAGAAGGAGGGTTGGGGACTGAGGGGCGGATGGGTAGTGGCGGATGGGGACTGAAGGATGGAATGGGAAGGGGGTGGATAGGTACAGGGGAGTAATATGGACAGGGGGGTGGGAATGGGAGTAGATGGGGACTGTGGGGGAATATGGATAGGGGGTGGATGGGGAATGAAGGGGGAAATGGGTTGGGGTGTGGATGGAGCCTGAGGGGGGGTGGATGGTGACTGAGGGGGGGGGGGGGGGGTGGATGGTGACTGAAGGAGGGGATGGGTAGATGGTGGATGGTGACTGTAGGAGGGGATGGGTAGATGGTGGATGGTGACTGAAGGAAGGGTTGGGTAGTGGTGGATGGTGACTGAAGGAGGGGATGGTAGTGGTGGATGGTGACTGAAGGAGGGGATGGGTAGTGGTGGATGGTGACTGAAGGAGGGGATGGGTAGTGGTGGATGGTGACTGAAGGAGGGGATGGGTAGTGGTGGATGGGGACTGAGGGGGGGTGGATGGGGACTGAAGGAGGGGATGGGTAGATGGTGGACGGTGACTGAAGGAGGGATGGGTAGTGGGGGATGGTGACTGAAGGAGGGGATGGGTAGTGGTGGATGGGGACTGAAGGAGGGGATGGGTAGTAGTGGATGGGGACTGAAGGAGGGGATGGGTAGTGGTGGATGGGGACTGAGGGGGGGTGGATGGGGATTGAAGGAGGGGATGGGTAGTGGTGGATGGTGACTGAAGGAGGGGATGGGTAGTAGTGGATGGGGACTGTAGGAGGGGATGGGTGATGGTGGATGGGGACTGTAGGAGGGGATGGGTAGATGGTGGATGGTGACTGAAGGAGGGGATGGGTAGTGATGGATGCGGACTTAGAGGAGGGGATGGGTAGTAGTGGATGGGGACTGAAGTAGGGGATGGGTAGTGGTGGATGGGGACTGAGGGGGGGTGGATGGGGACTGAAGGAGGGATGGGTAGTGGTGGATGGTGACTGAAGGAGGGGATGGGTAGTGGTGGATGGTGACTGAAGGAGGGGATGGGTAGTGGTGGATGGTGACTGAAGGAGGGGATGGGTAGTGGGGGATGGTGACTGAAGGAGGGGATGGGTAGTGGTGGATGGTGACTGAAGGAGGGGATGGGTAGTGGTGGATGGTGACTGAAGTAGGGGATGGGTAGTGGTGGATGGGGACTGAGGGGGGGGTGGATGGGGACTGAAGGAGGGATGGGTAGTGGTGGATGGTGACTGAAGGAGGGAATGGGTAGTGGTGGATGGTGACTGAAGGAGGGGATGGGTAGTGGTGGATGGTGACTGAAGGAGGGGATGGGTAGTGGTGGATGGGGACTGAAGGAGGGGATGGGTAGATGGTGGATTGGGACTGAAGGAGGGATGGGTAGATGGTGGATGGGGACTGAAGGAGGGGATGGGTAGTGGTGGATGGTGACTGAAGGAGGGGATGGGTAGTGGTGGATGGGGACTGAAGGAGGGGATGGGTAGATGGTGGATGGTGATTGAAGGAGGGGATGGGTAGTGATGGATGGGGACTGAGAGGAGGGGATGGGTAGTAGTGGATGGGGACTGAAGTAGGGGATGGGTAGTGGTGGATGGGGACTGAGGGGGGGGGTGGATGGGGACTGAAGGAGGGATGGGTAGTGGTGGATGGTGACTGAAGGAGGGGATGGGTAGTGGTGGATGGTGACTGAAGGAGGGGATGGGTAGTGGTGGATGGTGACTGAAGGAGGGGATGGGTAGTGGTGGATGGTGACTGAAGGAGGGGATGGGTAGTGGTGGATGGTGACTGAAGGAGGGGATGGATAGTGGTGGATGGTGACTGAAGGAGGGGATGGGTAGTATTGGGTGGGGACTGAAGGAGGGGATGGGTAGTGGTGGATGGGGACTGAGGGGGGGTGGATGGGGACTGAAGGAGGGGATGGGTAGATGGTGGACGGTGACTGAAGGAGGGATGGGTAGTGGGGGATGGTGACTGAAGGAGGGGATGGGTAGTGGTGGATGGGGACTGAAGGAGGGGATGGGTAGTAGTGGATGGGGACTGAAGGAGGGGATGGGTAGTGGTGGATGGGGACTGAGGGGGGGTGGATGGGGATTGAAGGAGGGGATGGGTAGTGGTGGATGGTGACTGAAGGAGGGGATGGGTAGTAGTGGATGGGGACTGTAGGAGGGGATGGGTGATGGTGGATGGGGACTGTAGGAGGGGATGGGTAGATGGTGGATGGTGACTGAAGGAGGGGATGGGTAGTGATGGATGCGGACTTAGAGGAGGGGATGGGTAGTAGTGGATGGGGACTGAAGTAGGGGATGGGTAGTGGTGGATGGGGACTGAGGGGGGGTGGATGGGGACTGAAGGAGGGATGGGTAGTGGTGGATGGTGACTGAAGGAGGGGATGGGTAGTGGTGGATGGTGACTGAAGGAGGGGATGGGTAGTGGTGGATGGTGACTGAAGGAGGGGATGGGTAGTGGGGGATGGTGACTGAAGGAGGGGATGGGTAGTGGTGGATGGTGACTGAAGGAGGGGATGGGTAGTGGTGGATGGTGACTGAAGTAGGGGATGGGTAGTGGTGGATGGGGACTGAGGGGGGGGTGGATGGGGACTGAAGGAGGGATGGGTAGTGGTGGATGGTGACTGAAGGAGGGGATGGGTAGTGGTGGATGGTGACTGAAGGAGGGGATGGGTAGTGGTGGATGGTGACTGAAGGAGGGGATGGGTAGTGGTGGATGGGGACTGAAGGAGGGGATGGGTAGATGGTGGATTGGGACTGAAGGAGGGATGGGTAGATGGTGGATGGGGACTGAAGGAGGGGATGGGTAGTGGTGGATGGTGACTGAAGGAGGGGATGGGTAGTGGTGGATGGGGACTGAAGGAGGGGATGGGTAGATGGTGGATGGGGACTGAAGGAGGGGATGGGTAGATGGTGGACAGAGACTGAGGAAAGGGTTTGTCTTTATATGCAAGGATTACATGTTTTGGTACCTGCAACCCCCCATTGAAAAAGACAGATGACAAAACAAAATAAAAAGTTTGCCACCAAAAATAAATGGCTAAATTGAAGTGTGGAGTTTAAGTTTTTTGTAAAAAAATAGATTTTTCTCTGCCTCTGGGTGGCTCCGGGGACTACCTCTCTTTAAATCTAAAGAAACAGCATCGACATCAGCATCAGTATGGTGTTCCTCCCCTCAACACAGACTGGACTCTATTTCTCAATCCGTCTCTCTCTTTTTTCTACCTCTTTGACTCAATCTCAATCTCTCCCTCACTCTCACATATCTCTCTCTCTCTCACTCTCACATCTCTCTCTCTCCCTCTCTTTCTCTCTCTCTCTCTCTCCCCCCTACTCTCATATATCTCTCTCTCTCTCTCTTCTCTCCTCACTCTCACATATCTCTCTCCCTCACTCTCACATCTCTCTCTCCCTCTCTTTCTCTCTCTCCCCTACTCTCACATATCTCTCTCTCTTTCCCCTACTCTCACATATCTCCCGCTATCTCCTAGTCTCCCTCACTCTCACATCTCTCTCTCTCTCTCTCACATCTCTCTCTCTCTCTCTCTCTCTCTCTCGCTCTCTCTCTCTCCCCTACTCTCACATATCTCTCTTTCTCTCTCCCTCAGTCTCACATCTCTCTCCCATCTCTCTCTCTCCTAGTCTCCCTCACTCTCACATATCCCTCTCTATCTCTCTCTCTCTCTCTCTCTCTCCCCTACTCTCACATATCTCTCTTTCTCTCTCCCTCAGTCTCACATCTCTCTCCCATCTCTCTCTCTCTCTCGCTCCCTCACTCTCACATATCCCTCTCTCTCTCTCTTTCTCTCTCACTATTTCACCCTCTCTAGTTCTTTCTTTCTCTCTCTCGGTCTCACACAGAAAAACATGGATCTTAGCTCACTCTACTCTTTACTTATTTTCTATAGCTACTAAATAATATACCATTGTTATTGACCAAAAATCACATAGAATAAAGCCAAGTAACTTCTGGAAGATAATACAGCATTAAATGTTTATTTATTGTTAATAGATACTGTAGTAGATACTGTAGATACTGTAGTAGATACTGTAGTAGATACTGTACATACTGTAGAAGATACTGTGCATACTGTAGTAGATATTGGACATACTGTAGTAGATACTGTAGTAGATACTGTACATACTGTAGTAGATACTGTAGTAGATACTGTACATACTGTAGTAGATACTGTAGTAGACACTGTACATACTATAGTAGATACTGTAGTAGATACTGTACATACTGTAGTAGATACTGTACATATTGTAGTAGATACTGTAGTAGATACTATACATACTGTAGTAGATACTGTACATACTGTAGTAGATACTGTACATACTGTAGTACATACTGTAGTAGATACTGTACATACTGTAGTAGATACTGTACATACTATAGTAGATACTGTAGTAGATACTGTAGTAGATACTGTACATACTGTAGTACATACTGTAGATACTGTACATACTGTAGTAGATACTGTAGTAGATACTGTACATACTGTAGTAGATACTGTAGTAGATACTGTGCATAATGTAGTAGATACTGTAGTAGATACTGTACATACTGTAATATATACTGTAGTAGATACTGTACATACTGTAGTAGATACTGTAGTAGAGACTGTAGTAGATACTGTACATACTGTAATATATACTGTAGTAGATACTGTACATACTGTAGTAGATACTGTACATACTGTAATAGATACTGTAGTAGATACTGTACATACTGTAGTAGATACTGTACATATTGTAGTAGATACTGTAGAAGATAGTGTGCATACTGTAGTAGATACTGTACATACTGTAGTAGATACTGTACATACTGTAATAGATACTGTAGTAGATACTGTACATACTGTAGTAAATACTGTACATACTGTAATCGATACTGTAGTAGATACTGTACATACTGTAGTAGATACTGTAGTAGATACTGTAGATACTGTAGTAGATACTGTACATATTGTAGTAGATACTGTACATACTGTAATCGATACTGTAGTAGATACTGTACATACTGTAGTACATACTGTAGTAGATACTGTAGTAGATACTGTAGATACTGTAGTAGATACTGTACATACTGTAGTAGATACTGTAGTAGATACTGTACATACTGTAGTAGATACTGTAGTAGATACTGTAGATACTGTAGTAGATACTGTGCATACTGTAGTAGATACTGTACATACTGTAGTAGATACTGTAGTAGATACTGTAGATACTGTAGATACTGTAGTAGATACTGTAGTAGATACTGTACATACTGTAGTAGATACTGTACATACTGTAGTAGATACTGTAGTAGATACTGTAGATACTGTAGATACTGTAGTAGATACTGTGCATACTGTAGTAGATACTGTACATACTGTAGTAGATACTGTAGTAGATACTGTAGATACTGTAGATACTGTAGTAGATACTGTAGTAGATACTGTACATACTGTAGTAGATACTGTACATACTGTAGTAGATACTGTAGTAGATACTGTAGATACTGTAGATACTGTAGTAGATACTGTGCATACTGTAGTAGATACTGTGCATACTGTTAAAGACAATGTTGCGTATGGTGATGATGGAGGTTGGCTTAATGAACGGATTAATAAATATTGTTTAAGGAATATATTTGACAATGATTTGAGAGTGAAATTGTCCATGCATATAATATACTGTAATAGATACGTTCATAGATTTCCTTAGAATATACTGCAGTAGATATTGTAGATACTGTAATAGATACGTTAGTAGATTTCTTAGGAATATACTGCAGTAGATATTGTAGATACTGTAATAGATATGTTAGTAGATTTCTTAAGAATATCCTGCAGTAGATATTGTAGATACTGTAATAGTAGTATATTTCCTACCACACAGAATTAACCCTGTAACCACACGTAATGAATGGGTCAAAAATAGATGTTCACCCATAATAGGCCGAATTTCTAAAGGAAACTACGAGATCATGTTGCAACGTCGTGTGTGTGTGTGTGTGTGTGTGTGTGTGTGTGTGTGTGTGTGTGTGTGTGTTTGTGTGTGTGTGTGTGTGAAGCTATGGTACGCATTGACTTGTTGCTGCTAGAACACCAGAACATTCTATCAAGTCTCTTCTGCTAGGACCCCAGAACATTCTATCAAGTCTCTTCTGCTAGAACCCCAGAACATTCTATCAAGTCTCTTCTGCTAGAACCCCAGAACATTCTATCAAGTTTCTCCTGCTAGAACCCCAGAACATTCTATCAAGTTTCTCCTGCTATGACCCCAGAACATTCTATCAAGTCTCTTCTGCTAGAACCCCAGAACATTCTATCAAGTTTCTCCTGCTAGAACCCCAGAACATTCTATCAAGTTTCTCCTGCTATGACCCCAGAACATTCTATCAAGTCTCTTCTGCTAGAACCCCAGAACATTCTATCAAGTTTCTCCTGCTATGACCCCAGAACATTCTATCAAGTCTCTTCTGCTAGGACCCCAGAACATTCTATCAAGTCTCTTCTGCTAGAACCCCAGAACATTCTATCAAGTCTCTTCTGCTAGGACCCCATAACATTCTATCAAGTCTCTTCTGCTAGGACCCCAGAACATTCTATCAAGTCTCTTTTGCTAGAACCCCAGAACATTCTATCAAGTCTCCTCTACTAGAACCCCAGAACATTCTATCAAGTCTCTTCTTCTAGAACCCCAGAACATTCTAACAAGTCTCTTCGTCAGGTACAGAGGGAGATGAAGGAGTGTTGGGGAGAACTTGTCTTTGACATGACAATAACAACAACAAGGAAGGAAGATCCTTAGAGATACCGTGTCAATGTTAAACTTTTTCATATGTCTTTACGGGAGATGTTTTTTTTTGTTCTTCATTTTTTCAGATATTTTTCAGAAAAGGGCAAAGCTTCACCCTGAGTAAATACGAGAGAGAAAACTCAATTTGGATCACCTCATGGGTGGCTAATTCTCCTATTTATATGGAAAGCTTTTATTCACTGTCTTTTGTTTGTCCGTCCACATATTAAAGACTATATTATGAGCTCGTGACCCCCTTCCCAGTGTGTTTCTTGTCTCCAGACGGTGAGACATTTTGATCAAGGGGGATTCGTCCACAGGTAGTCGATATTCTGACAGATTTGCCGAATTTTAAATGTTATGTTATTTTTGTCGTGATAGAAACACAAAACTGTTGCAAGAGATGTTATCAGAAACACAGACACACACACATACACACACACACACACAGAGACACAGACACAGACACAGACAGACACACACACACACACACACACACAGACACACAGACACACACACACACACACACACACACACACACACAGACACAGACACAGACACAGACACAGACAGACACACACACACACACACACACACACACACACACACACACACACACACACACACACACACACACACACACACACACACACACACACACACACACACACACACACTTCTCACCGACGACCCCCACCCCCCCACCCTAACCCACCTACACACACACCGAGGGTGTGTACCTAACATCTAGAGGGTCATGTGTTCTGCTGTGTGACCAGGAGTCTCTCCTGTGAGCCCCTCCCCCAGAAGGATTAATTGTGCAGTGAGGTTGAGGCAGCGGAGCAGAGAGCAGCACCTGGCCGTCGTGACACCCTAGATGACCATATGGAGACACACACACACACACACACACGCACGCACGCAAACACACACACACACACACACCCAACTGGGCAATCCACAATCCCACAGACGCCATGTGGCCCTAGAGCTGCAGACCCAGAGTCCCTGGGTTTTACACAGCAGACCGACGGGGACCGTGCGGACAGGAGGCAACTGAGAACGGAGGACCCTGAGTCTATGGAGAGGTAGATTCAGACAGCTGGGATCAGCAAGGAGAGAGAGAGAGAGCTAGAGAGAGAGAGAGACAGAGAGAGAGACAGCGAGTCAGAGAGAGAGAGACAGAAACAGAGAGAGAGAGAGAGAGAGAGAGAGACAAAGAGAGAGACAGAAACAGAGAGAAAGAGAGAGAGACAGAGAGAGAGACAGAAACAGAGAGAGACAGAGAGAGAGAGAGAGAGAGAGAGAGAGAGAGACAGAGAGAGAGAGAGAGAGAGAGAGAGAGAGAGAGAGAGACAGACAGAGAGAGAGACAGAAACGGAGAGACAGAGTGAGAGAGACAGAGTGAGATACAGAAACAGAGAGAGACAGAGAGAGAGACATAAACAGAGAGACTGAGACAGATAGAGAGAGACAGAGACAGAGAGTGAGAGAGAGAGACAGATAGAGAGAGAGGCAGAGAGGCAGAGAGAGAGAGGGAGAGAGAGAGAGAGAGAGAGAGAGAGAGATAGAGACAAAGAGGCAGAGAAGCAGAGAGGCAGAGAGAGACAGAGAGAGACATAAACAGAGAGACTGAGACAGATAGAGAGAGACAGAGACAGAGAGTGAGAGAGAGACAGAGACAGAGAGAGACAGAGAGAGACAGATAGAGAGAGAGGCAGAGAGGCAGAGAGAGAGAGAGAGAGAGAGAGAGAGAGAGAGAGAGAGAGAGAGAGAGATAGAGACAAAGAGGCAGAGAGGCAGAGAGGCAGAGAGAGACAGAGAGAGAAAGGATGTGACGTATGGTGACGATGGAGGTTGGCTCAATGAACGGATTAAGAAATCATGTTTAAGGAATATTCGCATGAACAGATTGTACGTCACTGTAATAGTGTCAAATGAGCATTACCTACAGGACATTACCTACAGGACATTACCTACAGGACATTACCTACAGGACATTACCTACAGGACATTACATACAGGACATTACCTACAGGACATTACCTACAGGACATTACCTACAGGACATTACATACAGGACATTACCTACAGGACATTACATACAGGACATTACCTACAGGACATTACCTACAGGACATTACATACAGGACATTACCTACAGGACATTACCTACAGGACATTACCTACAGGACATTACCTACAGGACATTACATACAGGACATTACCTACAGGACATTACATACAGGACATTACCTACAGGACATTACCTACAGGACATTACCTACAGGACATTACCTACAGGACATTATCCTCAGGACATTACCTACAGGACATTATCCTCAGGACATTACCTACAGGACATTACCTACAGGACATTACCTACAGGACATTACCTACAGGACATTACATACAGGACATTACCTACAGGACATTACCTACAGGACATTACATACAGGACATTACCTACAGGACATTACCTACAGGACATTACATACAGGACATTACATACAGGAAATTCATACAGGACATTATCCTCAGGACATTACCTACAGGACATTACCTTCAGGACATTACCTACAGGACATTACCTACAGGACATTACCTACAGGACATTACATACAGGACATTACCTACAGGACATTACCTACAGGACATTACATACAGGACATTACATACAGGAAATTCATACAGGACATTATCCTCAGGACATTACCTACAGGACATTACCTTCAGGACATTACCTACAGGACATTACCTACATGACATTATCCTCAGGACATTACCTACAGGACATTACCTACAGGACATTATCTACAGGACATTACCTACAGGACATTACCTTCAGGACATTAGCTACAGGACATTAGCTACAGGACATTATCCTCAGGACATTACCTACAGGACATTATCCTCAGGACATTACCTACAGGACATTATCCTCAGGACATTCGCTACAGGACATTAGCTACAGGACATTACCTACAGGACATTACCTACTGGACATTACTTACAGGACATTACCTACAGGACATTATCTACAGGACATTACCTACAGGACATTACCTACAGGACATTACTTACAGGACATTAGCTACAGGACATTATCCTCAGGACATTACCTACAGGACATTATCCTCAGGACATTACCTACAGGACATTATCCTCAGGACATTAGCTACAGGACATTAGCTACAGGACATTACCTACAGGACATTACTTACAGGACATTACCTACAGGACATTAGCTACAGGACATTAACTACAGGACATTACCTACAGGACATTAGCTACAGGACATTAACTACAGGACATTACCTACAGGACATTACCTACAGGACATTGCCTACAGGACATTAGCTACAGGGCATTAACTACAGGACATTACCTACAGGACATTACCTACAGGACATTACCTACAGGACATTACCTATAGGACATTAGCTACAGGACATTACCTACAGGACATTATCTACAGGACATTAGCTACAGGACATTACCTACAGGACATTAGCTACAGGACATTACCTACAGGACATTACCTACAGGACATTACCTACAGGACATTACTTACATTATAGTTTATGAGTTGCTGTATAGTCATTTGCATTCTGAAGTTTTTCTTAAACTTGTTAAATGTTTTCAGGGCTGTCACCGAAACATGTCCGTTGGCTGCTAAAAAAAATACATTTAAATAATATTTCAGTGGGTGTGGGTTTTTCAGTTTTTACACTAAATGTTACGACAGCCCAACATTTAGTTGAGTGATTTTCCAAACTGCCCCGACTAAAGTCTTCCAATGACCTCATACCAATAATGAGTGTATAAGAGGCTAATTTAGCTTCTGACCTTCTGACTAAAATGTCCTCTAGTCGTTATCTCTTCATGTGAATTTCAGCTTGATCGTCTCAGGCGTCGTTAATGGTGAAATATCTTTCTGTAATTTCTCCTTTAACCCACCGATGGGTCTCCATAACCCACGGTACTATGTGGATGAACTCTCCAGTAAAATTATTAGGAAATATAACTTTCACGTTTTTTTTAAATGCTTTAATTTCTTTAATCCCGACTGTGAGAATTGCTCGATAAAGTCGAGACAGATGCCTTCTCAGAGAGCTGTTATTGTCGAGGGTCTGCTCTCTTCGCCGACACCTGCTCCATGGCAATTTGCTTGTTTAAAGGCTTCATTTAAAGGTGATCATTTATTCCAGCTTTATCCTTCGTTATTATCCAATGGGCCTACTGCTCTGTGGAAGCAGGGTCACATTGGTGGGTTGGTAGGGTGAGTGCTCAGTGGAAGCTGGGTCACATCTGTGGGTTGGTAGAGTGACACCAGTTCACCAGCTGATGATTTGATCTTGACAGCTTCCACACCACACAGTTTTAAAGTAATTAACTTTTGCTGATTAAAGTGTCTATTTCGAGTGCAATTTAAACTCAGGCCTGAACGACGGGCTCTGTGTATCAAGTTTAAGGTATGACCCAGATGCAGACCGTGTCGAAGAAACAAAAGTATTTCTTTAAACAGGGGCAAGCAGACGACAGGTCAAAGACAGGCAGACGACAGGTCAAAGACAGGCAGACGACAGGTCAAAGACAGGCAGACGACAGGTCAAAGACAGGCAGACGACAGGTCAAAGACAGGCAGACGACAGGTCAAAGACAGGCAGACGACAGGTCAAAGACAGGCAGACGACAGGTCAAAGACAGGCAGACGACAGGTCAAAGACAGACAGACGACAGGTCAAAGGAAGGCAGGGGTCAGAAATCCAGAGAGGGTGCAGAGTCCAGAACGGCAGGCAGGCTCAGGGTCAGGGTCAGGGTCAGGGTCAGGGTCAGGGCAGGCAGGGGTCAATAATCCAGACATGTGGGGTAAGGTACAGAACGGCAGGCAGTCTCAGGGTCAGGGCAGGCAGAACGGTCAAAACCGGGAAGGACTAGAAAACAGGAGCAAGAAACAGGCAGGAGCAGGGGAACAAACGCTGGTAAGTTTCACGAACAAAACAATCTGGCAACAGACAAACAGAGAACACAGGTATAAATACACAGGGGATAAATCGGGGAAGATGGGCGACACCTGGAGGGGGGTGGAGACAATCACAAAGACAGATGAAACAGATCGGAGTGTGACACAATGCTCTCCACTGTGTCTCTCCCCTCTTCCCTTGATGTATTTTCGACTACCACTGACTTTGCTGATAACGACACTGAATAAAAAAATAGAAAAGCAACATGCAACAATTTCAAAGATTTTACTGAGTTAAAGTTCATAAAAGGGAAACAGTCAACTTAAATAAATTCATGACGCTCTAATCCATAGATTTCACATGATTGAGCAGGGGCACATCCATGGGTTGGTCTGGGAGGGCATAGGCCCACCCACTTGGGAGTTATGCTGACCCATTTGGGAGCCAGGCCCTGCCAATCAGAAATGTTTTTTCCCCACAAAAGAGCTTCATTAAAACTTCTTACGGGCAGGTAGCGTCCCACCTGGCCAACATCCGGTGAAATTGCAGAGCGCGAAATTCAAAAATTAAAAAGTAGTAATATTAAACGTTCATAAAAATACAAGTGTTATACATCATTCTTTAGCTTATAATCTTGGTAATCGAACCGTGTTGTCCAATTTATAATAGGCTTTACGGCGAAAGCTCAGCATTTGATTGTCTGAGGACAGCGCCTCACATACGCCCTGCATTAACATACATTCATAACCTGCACAGGTGTCACAAAACTCAAAAATAGCGATAAAATAAATCACTTACCTTTGAAGATCTCCATCTTTTTTGCATTACAATGGGTCCCAGTTACACAATGAATGGTCGTTTTGTTCAATAAAGTCCTTCTTTATATCCCAAAAAGGTCTGTTTATTTGGCGCGTTTGATTCAGAAATCCACCTGTTCCAACTCGCCCAACACGCCTACAAAAACGAATCTAAAAAGATAAATGTAAACACCATCCAAACAATTCAAACAGCGTTTCTAATCCAACCTCAGGTTATATGTATATATGTGTAATATGTAAATCTCAGGTACCCTAATATGTAAATAATCAATACAATTTAAGATGGAATAAACTGAGTTCAACAGCGGAGAAAAAGAACCAGGAGCTCGCAGTCATTCATGCTGAAAAAAAGACTAGAATTCCTTTTGAGTGACACTTGAAAGAATACGACTACTTCTTCATTTTTCAGAAAACAAACAATTTCTGAAGACTGTCGACATCTAGTGGAAGCCATAGGAACTGAAACCTGGGTCCTAATAATTAGAAAAGCATTGAGAAGTCCAATGACCTAAAAAAAAAAAAAAAAATCTTGGATGGATTGTCCTAAGGGTTTCACCTGCCAAATCAGTTCTGTTATACCCACAGACAATATGTTAACAGTTTTAGAAACTTCAGAGTGTTTTCTATCTAATACCAATTAATACCAATACCAATTTGCATATCTTAGCTTCTGGGCCCGAGTAACATGCAGTTTACTTTGGGCACGTTTGTCATCCTAACTTCAAAATACTACCACCTACACCAGAGAGGTTAAAGACAGAAATACCCCTCAGCAGCTCCCCGTCTCCCCTCTCAGACGATCCCGCAGGTGAAGAAGCCGGATGTGGAGGTCCTAGGCTGGCGTGGTTACACGTCTGTGGTTGTGAGGCCGGTTGGACGTACTGCCAAATTCTCTAAAACAACGTTGAGGGCGGTTGGAACTACTGATAAATTCCCTAAAACAACTTTCTTTGGCAGCCTATGGTAGAGAAATGACCATTACATTCTCTGGCAACAGCGCTGGTGGTCATTCCTGCAGTCAGAATGCCAATTGCATGTTCCCTCAAAACTTGAGACATCTGTGGCATTGTGTTGTGTGACAAAAATTTGCACAATTTAGAGAGCTTTTAATTGTCCCCAGCACAAGGTGCACCTGTGTAATGATCATGCTGTTTAATCAGCTTCTTGATATGCCACACATGTCAGGTGGATGGATTATCTTGGCAATGGAGAAATTATCATTAACAGGGATATGAACCAATTTGTGAAAAATAAGGTTTTTGTGCGTAAGGAACATTTCTGGGATGTTTTATTTCAGCTCATGAAACATGGGACCAACACTTTACATGTTGCATTTATATTTTTGCTCATTGTACTTTATTGAGGAAAATGTATTTACTATAAGTGGATATGTGGTTGTCTCACCCAGCTATCTTAATAAAATGAATGCAGTAACTGTAAGTCGATCTAGATTAGAGTGTCTGCTATCTAAAAATGTAAAATGTATCAGCCAACAGGATACCAAGTGCTTTAAAGCTGCATCAGAGAGACAGTGGTGTGTGTGTGTGTGTGTGGGTGTGTGTGTGTGTGTGTGTGGTGTGGTGTGTGTATATTTTTGTATATATTTGTGTGTGGTTGTGGTGTGTGTGTGTGTGTGGTGTGTGTGGTGTGTGTGGTGTGTGTGTGTGTGTGTGTGTGTGTGTGTGTGTGTTGTGTGTGTGTGTGTGGTGGGCTCTGCCAGTCACACAAAAGCTGCTATCATTCATGGGTGACTTGTACAAAGTGCTGGTGTTAATGCCAAGCTAATGCCCAGCGTTGGCAGTGGCAGAGCACAGACTCAGGAAGTGCACCACTTACCTCCCCTGCTGTAAACAAAACAAGCACTTGGAGAGGACTGCTAATGACTGCTAATGCTGACACAGACAGACAGATTGAGGAGTCAACTTTGAGGAGTTGAGAGGTTATAGAATCTGAATACATACTATATGAATAGAATCAGAGAGACAGATTGAGGAGTCAACTTTGAGGAGTTGAGAGGTTATAGAATCTGAATTCATACTATATGAATAGAATCAGACAGACAGATTGAGAAGTGAGGTTATGGAGTCTGTGTCAACAGAATCAGACAGACAGTTTGAGAAGTGAGGTAATGGAGTCTGTGTCAATAGAATCAGACAGACAGTTTGAGAAGTGAGGTTATGGAGTCTGTGTCAATAGAATCAGACAGACAGGTTGAGAAGTGAGGTTATGGAGTCTGTGTCAATAGAATCAGACAGACAGGTTGAGAAGTGAGGTAATGGAGTCTGTGTCAATAGAATCAGACAGACAGGTTGAGAAGTGAGGTAATGGAGTCTGTGTCAATAGAATCAGACAGACAGGTTGAGAAGTGAGGTAATGGAGTCTGTGTCAATAGAATCAGACAGACAGGTTGAGAAGTGAGGTTATGGAGTCTGTGTCAATAGAATCAGACAGACAGGTTGAGAAGTGAGGTAATGGAGTCTGTGTCAATAGAATCAGACAGACAGGTTGAGAAGTGAGGTTATGGAGTCTGTGTCAATAGAATCAGACAGACAGGTTGAGAAGTGAGGTAATGGAGTCTGTGTCAATAGAATCAGACAGACAGGTTGAGAAGTGAGGTTATGGAGTCTGTGTCAATAGAGTCAGACAGACAGGTTGAGAAGTGAGGTCATGGAGTCTGTGTCAATAGAATCATTCACAACACACCAAGGGAGTCATATTTATTAGTGGAAAACAGGGATTTTATTTACTTGATTTTTGAAGGGGGCAGGTGGGCAACATACCCACGCTGCCTTGGTGATGTCATGCGAAGTGTGTGTGTGCAAGGTGTGTGTGTGTGTTTATGTACAGTATATGTGCATCAGGTGGTGTTGCAGCGCCTCATTGGACAGAGGCAGCATGCGCTCTGGACCTGAGCAGCAGGAGGACAGCGGCTAATGATCCAAACTGGCATCTGCCACCTAATCTGATCTTTATCTCTCTCCGGTCTCTCTCCGTACGCGCGTGACATGTCCAGAATATTCTTCCATCCTCGCACGCTTTCACGTTTTTCTCGTACATTTCATGGATTATAATTGATATAAAAGGAAATATGAATACAACTAATTTAGTAGTTTTCATGACAGAAGGATGTCCAGGTGATACCTAGATATAAAGGGCTGGATGAAGGATGTCCAGGTGATGATGATGAGGGATGATGAGGGAGGTGTAGTCATACAGCAACATAACTAGTTCCCTGGGTTTACATTATGAGGGAGTTATTCTTTACTCTGTTGGTGCCTCTACCTCGGACCTCGTACCTCGTACCCCTGTCCCCCTCAGGACCAGCTACAGGATGTTGTACACTTGTTTTGCTTAAGGCTGGGACTGGCACGACTAGGAGCCCTGGGTGCCTGAGAGTTGGCATTGGCTAGCTGGCCCGCCTCGCCTGCCCAGCTCACCCAGCCCACCCAGCCCACCCATCCCGCCCATCCCACCTGGCACAGACGTGTGTCAGGATGTCAGATTAGGGTTTTTGTATCTGCAGCTGTTGCATCAGGACAGTGCCAGGGGTGGCATGGTTCCTGCGGTGAGCTTTAATTTGCCCTCCCCCCTCCCTGAGGAGCAGAGCTCCCCCGTTCCCCTCAGCTCACCTTGGTGCTGCCACTGCAGATGGAGAGAGAGAGAGAGAGAGAGAGAGAGAGAGAGAGAGAGAGAGAGAGAGAGAGAGAGAGAGAGATTGAAAACAAATCACAGTAAGGTACTTCATTTTTACCCAGAAATTACTTGATAGAGATAAAAACAGCTGCATTGGACCTTAAACAAACCCGAGTTGATGAGAAACTGATAGCTGATGTAGGTACCGAGAGAGGACTTGGGATGGGGCTGAGGGTGGTGGGGGGGGGGGCACCTGTAGGACAAAACCCCCTTATGATGCCTCAGAGAGAGATGCATGCAAAGATCCATCCTACTGAGAGAAGGGGAGAGCGTTTAACATCCAGCTCACCTCACACGGAGGTGTGTCTCACTATGGAGACACTCCCTACCATTCACACATATACTTTACAATGGCTCCCTGAAGACATCACGTTTGAATTGGAGTTTGTAATTAAATGTTAGACGAAGTGCAGTGTGTGAAAATATCAGTTATTTGAGACCTCAGTGTGATGCGTTAAAACCATAAAACATGGAAATCATTTTCCCCCTGCTTCATCTTATAGAAATGAATAAGACATTGGCCTGTTCTAACTCACAGCTGTCATCAAGAGTCTTATTTTGGGCCCTTCCAGTCAACGTCAATAGAGCCCCGTTGGCATTTACCCTCCGTAATCAAACACACAAAAAATGTACTTACCGAGAAGGGTTTAAGATACTGCTTAAAAGGTCAGCGATATTCTCTGTAGTGTTTAGCTGGGAGCTCTCAACAGGAGGCCTTTTGTGAAAACGGCCCTCCGTGTATCCAATCGATACTCTGGTGTTGTGATCCCAGCACGGCAACAAACACCGTCTCTATCTGTATCTACCTCTAACAAGGAGATAACCAGGAAGGAAACGGGGAAGAAAGACGTCCAATTAGATCAAGTAGAAAACCCCTCGGTAACAGCTGTGTATCTCTGTTTCAGAGTGAGACCTTTTAGGGAAGTCAGACTGTTTGAGCCTCAGTTTAAAAAAAAAAATGAATTGTTGAGTCAAATAAAATAAAATAAAATGGTATTTGTCACATGTGCCAAATAGACCTTACAGTGAAATGCGGTACAGAGTCAATGTGGAGACTATATACAGGGGGTACCGGTACAGAGTCAATGTGGAGGCTATATACAGGGGGTACCGGTACAGAGTCAATGTGGAGGCTATATACAGGGGGTACCGGTACAGAGTCAATGTGGAGGCTATATACAGGGGGTACCGGTACAGAGTCAATGTGGAGGCTATATACAGGGGGTACCGGTACAGAGTCAATGTGGAGGCTATATACAGGGGGTACCGGTACAGAGTCAATGTGGAGACTATATACAGGGGGTACTGGTACAGAGTCAATGTGGAGGCTATATACAGGGGGTACTGGTACAGAGTCAATGTGGAGGCTATATACAGGGGGTACTGGTACAGAGTCAATGTGGAGGCTATATACAGGGGGTACCGGTACAGAGTCAATGTGGAGGCTATATACAGGGGGTACTGGTACAGAGTCAATGTGGAGACTATATACAGGGGGTACCGGTACAGAGTCAATGTGGAGGCTATATACAGGGGGTACTGGTACAGAGTCAATGTGGAGACTATATACAGGGGGTACCGGTACAGAGTCAATGTGGAGACTATATACAGGGGGTACCAGTACAGAGTCAATGTGGAGGTTATATACAGGGGGTACTGGTACAGAGTCAATGTGGAGACTATATACAGGGGGTACTGGTACAGAGTCAATGTGGAGGCTAAATACAGGGGGTACCGGTACAGAGTCAATGTGGAGGCTATATACAGGGGGTACCGGTACAGAGTCAATGTGGAGGCTATATACAGGGGGTACTGGTACAGAGTCAATGTGGAGACTATATACAGGGGGTACTGGTACAGAGTCAACGTGGAGACTATATACAGGGGGTACTGGTACAGAGTCAATGTGGAGGCTAAATACAGGGGGTACCGGTACAGAGTCAATGTGGAGGCTATATACACGGGGTACCGGTACAGAGTCAATGTGGAGGCTATATATAGGGGGTACCTGTACAGAGTCAATGTGGAGGCTATATACAGGGGGTACCGGTACAGAGTCAATGTGGAGGCTATATACAGGGGGTACCGGTACAGAGTCAATGCGGAGGCTATATACAGGGGGTACCGGTACAGAGTCAATGTGGAGGCTATATACAGGGGGTACCGGTACAGAGTCAATGTGGAGACTATATACAGGGGGTACTGGTACAGAGTCAATGTGGAGGCTATATACAGGGGGTACTGGTACAGAGTCAATGTGGAGGCTATATACAGGGGGTACTGGTACAGAGTCAATGTGGAGGCTATATACAGGGGGTACCGGTACAGAGTCAATGTGGAGGCTATATACAGGGGGTACTGGTACAGAGTCAATGTGGAGGCTATATACAGGGGGTACTGGTACAAAGTCAATGTGGAGGCTATATACAGGGGGTACCAGTACAGAGTCAATGTGGTGGTTATATACAGGGGGTACTGGTACAGAGTCAATGTGGAGACTATATACAGGGGGTACTGGTACAGAGTCAATGTGGAGGCTAAATACAGGGGGTACCGGTACAGAGTCAATGTGGAGGCTATATACAGGGGGTACCGGTACAGAGTCAGTGTGGAGGCTATATACAGGGGGTACTGGTACAGAGTCAATGTGGAGACTATATACAGGGGGTACTGGTACAGAGTCAACGTGGAGACTATATACAGGGGGTACTGGTACAGAGTCAATGTGGAGGCTAAATACAGGGGGTACCGGTACAGAGTCAATGTGGAGGCTATATACACGGGGTACCGGTACAGAGTCAATGTGGAGGCTATATATAGGGGGTACCTGTACAGAGTCAATGTGGAGGCTATATACAGGGGGTACCGGTACAGAGTCAATGTGGAGGCTATATACAGGGGGTACCGGTACAGAGTCAATGTGGAGGCTATATACAGGGGGTACCGGTACAGAGTCAATGTGGAGGCTATATACAGGGGGTACCGGTACAGAGTCAATGTGGAGACTATATACAGGGGGTACTGGTACAGAGTCAATGTGGAGGCTATATACAGGGGGTACTGGTACAGAGTCAATGTGGAGGCTATATACAGGGGGTACTGGTACAGAGTCAATGTGGAGGCTATATACAGGGGGTACCGGTACAGAGTCAATGTGGAGGCTATATACAGGGGGTACTGGTACAGAGTCAATGTGGAGACTATATACAGGGGGTACAGGTACAGAGTCAATGTGGAGGCTATATACAGGGGGTACTGGTACAGAGTCAATGTGGAGACTATATACAGGGGGTACCGGTACAGAGTCAATGTGGAGACTATATACAGGGGGTACCAGTACAGAGTCAATGTGGAGGTTATATACAGGGGGTACTGGTACAGAGTCAATGTGGAGACTATATACAGGGGGTACTGGTACAGAGTCAATGTGGAGGCTAAATACAGGGGGTACCGGTACAGAGTCAATGTGGAGGCTATATACAGGGGGTACCGGTACAGAGTCAATGTGGAGGCTATATACAGGGGGTACTGGTACAGAGTCAATGTGGAGACTATATACAGGGGGTACTGGTACAGAGTCAACGTGGAGACTATATACAGGGGGTACTGGTACAGAGTCAATGTGGAGGCTAAATACAGGGGGTACCGGTACAGAGTCAATGTGGAGGCTATATACACGGGGTACCGGTACAGAGTCAATGTGGAGGCTATATATAGGGGGTACCTGTACAGAGTCAATGTGGAGGCTATATACAGGGGGTACCTGTACAGAGTCAATGTGGAGGCTAAATACAGTGGGTACCGGTACAGAGTCAATGTGGAGGCTATATACAGGGGGTACTTGTACAGAGTCAATGTGGAGTCTATATACAGGGGGTACCGGTACAGAGTCAATGTGGAGGATATATACAGGGGGTACTGGTACAGAGTCAATGTGGAGGCTATATACAGGCGGTACCAGTACAGAGTCAATGTGGAGGCTATATACAGGGGGTACTGGTACAGAGTCAATGTGGAGGCTATATACAGGGGGTACCGGTACAGAGTCAATGTGGAGGCTATATACAGGGGGTACCGGTACAGAGTCAATGCGGAGGCTATATACAGGGGGTACCGGTACAGAGTCAATGTGGAGGCTATATACAGGGGGTACCGGTACAGAGTCAATGCGGAGGCTATATACAGGGGGTACCGGTACAGAGTCAATGTGGAGGCTATATACAGGGGGTACTGGTACAGAGTCAATGTGGAGGCTATATACAGGGGTACTGGTACAGAGTCAATGTGGAGGCTAAATACAGGGGGTACCGGTACAGAGTCAATGCGAAGTCTATATACAGGGGCTACCGGTACAGAGTCAATGTGGAGGCTATATACAGGGGGTACCGGTACAGAGTCAATGTGGAGGCTATATACAGGGGGTACTGGTACAGAGTCAATGTGGAGACTATATACAGGGGGTACTGGTACAGAGTCAATGTGGAGGCTATATACAGGGGGTACCGATACAGAGTCAATGTGGAGGCTATATACAGGGGGTACTGGTACAGAGTCAATGTGGAGGCTATATACAGGGGGTACCGGTACAGAGTCAATGTGGAGGCTATATACAGGGGGTACTGGTACAGAGTCAATGTGGAGACTATATACAGGGGGTACTGGTACAGAGTCAATGTGGAGGCTATATACAGGGGGTACCGGTACAGAGTCAATGTGGAGACTATATACAGGGGGTACTGGTACAGAGTCAATGTGGAGGCTAAATACAGGGGGTACCGGTACAGAGTCAATGTGGAGGCTATATACAGGGGGTACCGGTACAGAGTCAATGTGGAGGCTATATACAGAGTGTACCGGTACAGAGTCAATATGGAGGCTATATACAGGGGGTACCGGTACAGAGTCATTGTGGAGGCTATATACAGGGGGTACCGGTACAGAGTCAATGTGGAGGCTATATACAGGGGGTACTGGTACAGAGTCAATGTGGAGGCTATATACAGGGGGTACCGGTACAGAGTCAATGTGGAGGATATATACAGGGGGTACCGGTACAGAGTCAATGTGGAGGCTATATACAGGGGGTACTGGTACAGAGTCAATGTGGAGACTATATACAGGGGGTACCGGTGCAGAGTCAATGTGGAGGCTATATACAGGGGGTACCGGTACAGAGTCAATGTGGAGGCTATATACAGGGGGTACCGGTACAGAGTCAATGTGCGGGCTATATACAGGGGGTACCGGTACAGAGTCAATGTGGAGGCTATATACAGAGGGTACCGGTACAGAGTCAATGTGGAGGCTATATACAGGGGGTACCGGTACAGAGTCAATGTGGAGGCTATATACAGGAGGTACCGGTACAGAGTCAATATGGAGGCTATATACAGGGGGTACCGGTACAGAGTCATTGTGGAGGCTATATACAGGGGGTACCGGTACAGAGTCAATGTGGAGGCTATATACAGGGGGTACCGGTACAGAGTCAATGTGGAGGCTATATACAGGGGGTACCGGTACATAGTCAATGTGGAGACTATATACAGGGGGTACCGGTACAGAGTCAATGTGGAGACTATATACAGGGGGTACTGGTACAGAGTCAATGTGGAGACTATATACAGGGGGTACCGGTACAGAGTCAATGTGGAGACTATATACAGGGGGTACTGGTACAGAGTCAATGTGGAGACTATATACAGGGGGTACTGGTACAGAGTCAATGTGGAGACTATATACAGGGGGTACCGGTACAGAGTCAATGTGGAGGCTATATACAGGGGGTACTGGTACATTAGTCAATGTGGAGACTATATACAGGGGGTACCGGTACAGAGTCAATGTGGAGGCTATATACAGGGGGTACTGGTACAGAGTCAATGTGGAGGCTATATACAGGGGGTACCGGTACATAGTCAATGTGGAGACTATATACAGGGGGTACCGATACATAGTCAATGTGGAGACTATATACAGGGGGTACCGGTACATAGTCAATGTGGAGACTATATACAGGGGGTACCGGTACAGAGTCAATGTGGAGACTATATACAGGGGGTACCGGTACAGAGTCAATGTGGAGGCTATATACAGGGGCTACTGGTACAGAGTCAATGTGGAGGCTATATACAGGGGGTACCGGTACAGAGTCAATGTGGAGACTATATACAGGGGGTACCGGTACAGAGTCAATGTGGAGACTATATACAGGGGGTACCAGTACAGAGTCAATGTGGAGACTATATACAGGGGGTACCAGTACAGAGTCAATGTGGAGACTATATACAGGGGGTACCGGTACAGAGTCAATGTGGAGGCTATATACAGGGGGTACCGGTACAGAGTCAATGTGGAGACTATATACAGGGGGTACTGGTACAGAGTCAATGTGGAGGCTATATACAGGGGGTACTGGTACAGAGTCAATGTGGAGGCTATATACAGGGGGTACTGGTACAGAGTCAATGTGGAGGCTATATACAGGGGGTACTGGTACAGAGTCAATGTGGAGACTATATACAGGGGGTACCAGTACAGAGTCAATGTGGAGACTATATACAGGGGGTACCAGTACAGAGTCAATGTGGAGACTATATACAGGGGGTACTGGTACAGAGTCAATGTGGAGGCTATATACAGGGGGTACTGGTACAGAGTCAATGTGGAGACTATATACAGGGGGTACTGGTACAGAGTCAATGTGGAGGCTATATACAGGGGGTACTGGTACAGAGTCAATGTGGAGGCTATATACAGGGGGTACTGGTACAGAGTCAATGTGGAGGCTATATACAGGGGGTACCGGTACAGAGTCAATGTGGAGGCTATATACAGGGGGTACCGGTACAGAGTCAATGTGGAGACTACATACAGGGGGTACTGGTACAGAGTCAATGTGGAGGCTATATACAGGGGGTACTGGTACAGAGTCAATGTGGAGGCTATATACAGGGGGTACTGGTACATTAGTCAATGTGGAGACTATATACAGGGGGTACCGGTACAGAGTCAATGTGGAGGCTATATACAGGGGGTACTGGTACAGAGTCAATGTGGAGGCT
The DNA here is from genome assembly GCF_013265735.2 of Oncorhynchus mykiss. Classification (NCBI taxonomy): domain Eukaryota; kingdom Metazoa; phylum Chordata; class Actinopteri; order Salmoniformes; family Salmonidae; genus Oncorhynchus; species Oncorhynchus mykiss. The sequence continues at coordinate 92,738,320 of NC_048565.1, read as the reverse complement.
ATATACAGGGGGTACCGGTACATAGTCAATGTGGAGACTATATACAGGGGGTACCGATACATAGTCAATGTGGAGACTATATACAGGGGGTACCGGTACATAGTCAATGTGGAGACTATATACAGGGGGTACCGGTACAGAGTCAATGTGGAGACTATATACAGGGGGTACCGGTACAGAGTCAATGTGGAGGCTATATACAGGGGCTACTGGTACAGAGTCAATGTGGAGGCTATATACAGGGGGTACCGGTACAGAGTCAATGTGGAGACTATATACAGGGGGTACCGGTACAGAGTCAATGTGGAGACTATATACAGGGGGTACCAGTACAGAGTCAATGTGGAGACTATATACAGGGGGTACCAGTACAGAGTCAATGTGGAGACTATATACAGGGGGTACCGGTACAGAGTCAATGTGGAGGCTATATACAGGGGGTACCGGTACAGAGTCAATGTGGAGACTATATACAGGGGGTACTGGTACAGAGTCAATGTGGAGGCTATATACAGGGGGTACTGGTACAGAGTCAATGTGGAGGCTATATACAGGGGGTACTGGTACAGAGTCAATGTGGAGGCTATATACAGGGGGTACTGGTACAGAGTCAATGTGGAGACTATATACAGGGGGTACCAGTACAGAGTCAATGTGGAGACTATATACAGGGGGTACCAGTACAGAGTCAATGTGGAGACTATATACAGGGGGTACTGGTACAGAGTCAATGTGGAGGCTATATACAGGGGGTACTGGTACAGAGTCAATGTGGAGACTATATACAGGGGGTACTGGTACAGAGTCAATGTGGAGGCTATATACAGGGGGTACTGGTACAGAGTCAATGTGGAGGCTATATACAGGGGGTACTGGTACAGAGTCAATGTGGAGGCTATATACAGGGGGTACCGGTACAGAGTCAATGTGGAGGCTATATACAGGGGGTACCGGTACAGAGTCAATGTGGAGACTACATACAGGGGGTACTGGTACAGAGTCAATGTGGAGACTATATACAGGGGGTACTGGTACAGAGTCAATGTGGAGACTATATACAGGGGGTACTGGTACAGAGTTAATGTGGAGGCTATATACAGGGGGTACTGGTACAGAGTCAATGTGGAGGCTATATACAGGGGGTACCGGTACAGAGTCAATGTGGAGACTATATACAGGGGGTACCGGTACAGAGTCAATGTGGAGGCTATATACAGGGGGTACCGGTACAGAGTCAATGTGGAGACTATATACAGGGGGTACTGGTACAGAGTCAATGTGGAGGCTATATACAGGGGGTACTGGTACAGAGTCAATGTGGAGACTATATACAGGGGGTACCGGTACAGAGTCAATGTGGAGACTATATACAGGGGGTACTGGTACAGAGTCAATGTGGAGGCTATATACAGGGGGTACTGGTACAGAGTCAATGTGGAGACTATATACAGGGGGTACCGGTACAGAGTCAATGTGGAGACTATATACAGGGGGTACCAGTACAGAGTCAATGTGGTGTTGATTGAAAACATAAATAAATGTGCACAGTAACACACTCGTTGTCTCTCAAATACATCGCTACAGTTGTTGGTAAGATAACTAGTGAATTATAACCATATAAGCGTTGACATGAAATGAATCAAAACATCTCAAAACCAGATATCAAGAACAAGGTGAAACTAGCTGAAACTAGTCACTTACGATTTCCCTCAATGTTTTTCTTCTCATTTTTTTGGTATCTATTCCTTTCGGGAATATAACAAACACCTCACGGACTTCTGCCCCGTTGAAGCGGGCGCATCGTCTTTTGGTAACGTGGTCAGCTAACCCATCTATACAAATACACAATATAACGCATTGTTCATATTGGCACATAAACATTCAATAAAACTGCAACAGAACGTCTTTGCTACTGAATCATTTTTAACACAAGACCACAGACATAAACTCTAAGCATCATATATTTCAGATTGTTTTTTTAGTTTTATCTTTTTTTTGGGGGGTCGACCTAATAAAAACCTAACGAACAACGTTCTTCAGTTCTGCTCAAAGTACAAATGTCATGACAGGAAGTGCCCCCCCCCCCCCCCCCCCCCCCCCAAGAAGAAGGTGTTCCTTTGAATAGTCAAACGCTATTTTGTGACAGTCAACATGCTCCTGTTACTCGTTTATTTATTCTTCTTTGATCTAAGTATTTGGAATTTCATGTTGTTGTTTTTTTTCTTTCTTCTATTGTCGTTCCACCTGGAGAGCAGAGCAGGAAGTAGGCTGTCAGATAATGGCCTCCTTACAACTGTGTGTATGTGTGTGTGTGTGTGTTTACCCTGGAGCGACCCAGTCAAATGAAGTCTCTTCTCACATCGCACATCTCCCGTCACAAGTAAACATATTCAATTGTCACCTTCCTCAAGTCTTCCTCAAGTCTTCCTTGTTCATCTCCAGGCCTACATTTTTTACCTGCCATGACATTGAGACAGTTCCTTTTGATGTTAACAACTAATACACAAGGTATGGTTGGAAAAACAATGGGTTGGAGAGGTATCTGACAGATTAAACCAGTGAGACAGCGAACTAGAGAGAGAGAGAGAGAGAGAGAGAGAGACCACGAGCATCTCACAGTGCATAATGAGGGGACCAGAGAACATAGCCGACAGGAGCCCAGTTGAATTAGCAGGGTCCCATCCAAGATACGTGTTTTCTGACAGCTTTCCAGGCAGCACAACACATTTCCATACTGACGGCCACTCTGAAGTGCTGACGAAAAAAGCCTTTGATGAAAACGCTACCGGGGACCCCTTTTTCGCTCCCGTCTCCCCCCTCTCTATCTCCTCTCTCCCGTCTCCCCCCTCTCTCTCTCCTCTCTCCCGTCTCCCCCTTCTCTCTCTCCTCTAACCTGAGACAACAGAATGCAGACGAGAGAGAAAAACGAAGCTGTGCCTTGAAGAACACACATTATGCTACATGTGAGTGGCCTCCGCAGTACAATACGCTGGCAGAGGAAAATAAAAACATACAAGCCCACAGAATCTTTCTTTTGTGAGGTCGACTAGTATGTTGACATTTAGGAAATATAGGAATTTATCTTTATCCCCAATGTTTTTTTTTCCCCTATATGAAATTAAATCATATTTCACAAGCAGAAAAGGGTAAATGTTCAAATCCCCCGAGCTGACAAGGTACAAATCTGTCGTTCTGCCCCCTGAACAAGGCAGTTAACCCCACTGTTCCTAGGCCGTCATTGAAAATAAGAATTTGTTCTTAACTGACTTGCCTAGTTAAAATAAAGGTAAAATAAAATAAAATAAAAATATTGAGCTGTTTTCTGGCTGTGGTGTAACAAACCAGGGATACCGTGGACCGTCTCTCCCTTTTAAGTTGCAGTACAGTGGTTGCTGACGGTGTACAGCTTAACAGCATTACGCTAAACAGAAAAGGCATTACAGCCCCCTGGATAGGTCATTACATGGTGCTAGACAACAGCTAAACTGAGAGAGGGATTTTTTTTTTTTTACAAGGGGAACAGGTGTACCTCACCATAGGGGTTAGATGGTTGGATGAGGCACACACACACACACACACAATGGTCCAATCGGCCCGCTCATCATCCCCCTTTAACGTTCCCTCTCTGCACCGTAATTAGCCCATAGCTTCAACGGAACCTAACTCAGGCCATATGGCCTAATGTGGTTGTGATCAAGACCCCCTACGCAGCGTAGCAGCCTGTCAGAACTGAAAAGCCCTCCAACCCTAAAAACAAACAACGCCACAGCTTCCTGATATCTACTGCAAGGTGGTAAACACCCTGAAGGAAGAGGGGAAGTCTTTGATCCTTACGTTTCTCAAGGTCTTTCTGTTGCCTGAAGGTAAAAATGGGCAAATCTTTGCAAAGATATTGAATTGGACTTCCTCAAGCAAACGATTTAGGAGGGAACCATGAAAATGAAGTAATGGTCATTCCTAAACAAAAGAAACACAAATATGTAGGATTCCCTGTGTTTCTCTCTCCCTGTGGTGTGTTCAGAATCAGGCCCAGTGGGCTTTACAAAGCTTCTGGTTCTGTTGGTCCTATTAATAACACCAACAAAAGATCTTACGGCTTGATACGGTTTGACTTTCACTATTCAACATTACAGCATGTGGCATCTAATAAATATTGTCAGAGACTGTTATCAACGCTGTATCAACGCAAGAAGATTCTATCATTCACCCAAGTCCAGTGAGCTGAAGCCCAGGCCTGGTCTGACCCAAGTCCAGTGAGCTGAAGCCCAGGCCTGGTCTGACCCAAGTCCAGAGAGCTGAACCGCAGGCCTGGTCTGACCCAAGCCCAGAGAGCTGAACCGCATGCCTGGTCTGACCCAAGCCCAGTGAGCTGAAGCCCAGGCCTGGTCTGACCCAAGTCCAGTGAGCTGAAACCCGGGCCTGGTCTGACCCAAGCTCAGAGAGCTGAACCGCAGGCCTGGTCTGACCCAAGCCCAGTGAGCTGAAGCCCAGGCCTGGTCTCACCTAAGCCCAGTGAGCTGAAGCAAAGGCCTGGTCTGACCCAAGTCCAGAGAGCTGAACCGCAGGCCTGGTCTGACCCAAGCCCAGAGAGCTGAAGCCCAGGCCTGGTCTGACCCAAGCCCAGAGAGCTGAGGCCCAGGCCTGGTCTGACCCAAGTCCAGTGAGCTGAAGCCCAGGCCTGGTCTGACCCAAGACCAGAGAGCTGAAGCCCAGGCCTGGTCTGACCCAAGTCCACAGAGCTGAAGCCCAGGCCTGGTCTGACCCAAGCCCAGTGAGCTGAAGCCCAGGCCTGGTCTGACCCAAGCCCAGAGAGCTGAACCGCAGGCCTGGTCTGACCCAAGTCCAGAGAGCTG
>NC_048565.1:92690967-92728467 GCF_013265735.2 Oncorhynchus mykiss | reverse complement strand
GGTTAGTTATAGACCATTCCGGAACTCTTCTTCTCTAAGGCTAGCTATAGACCATTCCTGAACTCTTATTCTCTAAGGTTAGTTATAGACCATTACGGAACTCTTCTTCTCTAAGGCTAGCTATAGACCATTCCTGAACTCTTATTCTCTAAGGTTAGTTATAGACCATTCCGGAACTCTTCTTCTCTAAGGCTAGCTATAGACCATTCCTGAACTCTTATTCTCTAAGGTTAGTTATAGACCATTCCGGAACTCTTCTTCTCTAAGGCTAGCTATAGACCATTCCTGAACTATTCTTCTCTAAGGCTAGTTATAGACCATTCCTGAACTCTTCTTCTCTAAGGTTAGTTATAGACCATTCCTGAACTCTTCTTCTCTAAGGCTAGTTATAGACCATTCCTGAACTATTATTCTCTAAGCTTAGTTATAGACCATTCCTGAACTCTTCTTCTCTAAGGCTAGTTATAGACCATTCCTGAACTCTTCTTCTCTAAGGCTAGTTATAGACCATTCCTGAACTCTTCTTCTCTAAGGTTAGTTATAGACCATTCCTGAACTCTTCTTCTCTAAGGCTAGTTATAGACCATTCCTGAACTCTTCTTCTCTAAGGTTAGTTATAGACCATTCCTGAACTCTTCTTCTCTAAGGCTAGCTATAGACCATTCCTGAACTCTTCTTCTCTAAGGTATTTATAGACCATTCCTGAACTCTTCTTCTCTAAGGCTAGTTATAGACCATTCCTGAACTCTTCTTCTCTAAGGTTAGTTATAGACCATTCCTGAACTCTTCTTCTCTAAGGCTAGCTACAGACCATTCCTGAACTCTTCTTCTCTAAGGCTAGTTATAGACCATTCCTGAACTCTTATTCTCTAAGGCTAGTTATAGACCATTCCTGAACTGTTCTTCTCTAAGGCTAGTTATAGACCATTCCTGAACTCTTATTCTCTAAGGTTAGTTATAGACCGTTCCGGAACTCTTCTTCTCTAAGGTATTTATAGACCATTCCTGAACTCTTCTTCTCTAAGGCTAGTTATAGACCATTCCTGAACTCTTCTTCTCTAAGGCTAGCTATAGACCATCCCTGAACTCTTATTCTCTAAGGATAGTTATAGACCATTCCGGAACTGTTCTTCTCTAAGGTTAGTTATAGACCATTCCTGAACTCTTATTCTCTAAGGCTAGTTATAGACCATTCCTGAACTCTTCTTCTCTAAGGCTAGTTATAGACCATTCCTGAACTCTTCTTCTCTAAGGTTAGTTATAGACCATTCCTGAACTCTTCTTCTCTAAGGCTAGTTATATACCATTCCTGAACTCTTCTTCTCTAAGGCTAGTTATAGACCATTCCTGAACTCTTCTTCTCTAAGGCTAGTTATAGACCATTCCTGAACTCTTCTTCTCTAAGGCTAGTTATAGACCATTCCTGAACTCTTCTTCTCTAAGCTTAGTTATAGACCATTCCCAAACTCTTCTTCTCTAAGGCTAGTTATATACCATTCCTGAACTCTTCTTCTCTAAGGCTAGTTATAGACCATTCCTGAACTCTTCTTCTCTAAGGCTAGTTATATACCATTCCTGACCTCTTATTCTCTAAGGCTAGTTATATACCATTCCTGAACTCTTCTTCTCTAAGGTTAGTTATAGACCATTCCTGAACTCTTCTTCTCTAAGGCTAGTTATAGACCATTCCTGAACTCTTCTTTTCTAAGGTTAGTTATAGACCATTCCTGAACTCTTCTTCTCTAAGGCTAGTTATATACCATTCCTGAACTCTTATTCTCTAAGGCTAGTTATATACCATTCATGAACTCTTCTTCTCTAAGGTTAGTTATATACCATTCCTGAACTCTTCTTCTCTAAGGCTAGCTATAGACCATTCCTGAACTCTTATTCTCTAAGGTTAGTTATAGACCATTCCGGAACTCTTCTTCTCTAAGGCTAGCTATAGACCATTCCTGAACTATTCTTCTCTAAGGCTAGTTATAGACCATTCCTGAACTCTTCTTCTCTAAGGTTAGTTATAGACCATTCCTGAACTCTTCTTCTCTAAGGCTAGTTATAGACCATTCCTGAACTATTATTCTCTAAGCTTAGTTATAGACCATTCCTGAACTCTTCTTCTCTAAGGCTAGTTATAGACCATTCCTGAACTCTTCTTCTCTAAGGCTAGTTATAGACCATTCCTGAACTCTTCTTCTCTAAGGTTAGTTATAGACCATTCCTGAACTCTTCTTCTCTAAGGCTAGTTATAGACCATTCCTGAACTCTTCTTCTCTAAGGTTAGTTATAGACCATTCCTGAACTCTTCTTCTCTAAGGCTAGCTATAGACCATTCCTGAACTCTTCTTCTCTAAGGTATTTATAGACCATTCCTGAACTCTTCTTCTCTAAGGCTAGTTATAGACCATTCCTGAACTCTTCTTCTCTAAGGTTAGTTATAGACCATTCCTGAACTCTTCTTCTCTAAGGCTAGCTACAGACCATTCCTGAACTCTTCTTCTCTAAGGCTAGTTATAGACCATTCCTGAACTCTTATTCTCTAAGGCTAGTTATAGACCATTCCTGAACTGTTCTTCTCTAAGGCTAGTTATAGACCATTCCTGAACTCTTATTCTCTAAGGTTAGTTATAGACCGTTCCGGAACTCTTCTTCTCTAAGGTATTTATAGACCATTCCTGAACTCTTCTTCTCTAAGGCTAGTTATAGACCATTCCTGAACTCTTCTTCTCTAAGGCTAGCTATAGACCATCCCTGAACTCTTATTCTCTAAGGATAGTTATAGACCATTCCGGAACTGTTCTTCTCTAAGGTTAGTTATAGACCATTCCTGAACTCTTATTCTCTAAGGCTAGTTATAGACCATTCCTGAACTCTTCTTCTCTAAGGCTAGTTATAGACCATTCCTGAACTCTTCTTCTCTAAGGTTAGTTATAGACCATTCCTGAACTCTTCTTCTCTAAGGCTAGTTATATACCATTCCTGAACTCTTCTTCTCTAAGGCTAGTTATAGACCATTCCTGAACTCTTCTTCTCTAAGGCTAGTTATAGACCATTCCTGAACTCTTCTTCTCTAAGGCTAGTTATAGACCATTCCTGAACTCTTCTTCTCTAAGCTTAGTTATAGACCATTCCCAAACTCTTCTTCTCTAAGGCTAGTTATATACCATTCCTGAACTCTTCTTCTCTAAGGCTAGTTATAGACCATTCCTGAACTCTTCTTCTCTAAGGCTAGTTATATACCATTCCTGAACTCTTATTCTCTAAGGCTAGTTATATACCATTCCTGAACTCTTCTTCTCTAAGGTTAGTTATAGACCATTCCTGAACTCTTCTTCTCTAAGGCTAGTTATAGACCATTCCTGAACTCTTCTTTTCTAAGGTTAGTTATAGACCATTCCTGAACTCTTCTTCTCTAAGGCTAGTTATATACCATTCCTGAACTCTTATTCTCTAAGGCTAGTTATATACCATTCATGAACTCTTCTTCTCTAAGGTTAGTTATATACCATTCCTGAACTCTTCTTCTCTAAGGCTAGCTATAGACCATTCCTGAACTCTTCTTCTCTAAGGTAGTTATAGACCATTCCCAGTCTCCTTTATTGCGTCCTCTCCACTGCCTCTCATTTTCCTCGCATCTATTTTACGGAGGAGAAATCTTTATCAACTTCAAACTGCATGACACTCAAAAGCATTAATGTTGTTTCTGTAGTGGAAGGCTCCACTCACTTTGGCAAACCAATCCCCTCCCTTCTACATAATTTATCCCTAATTCTTCACGGTGGAGCAGTCTGCCTGTCTCCTCACCAGCAGTCAGGAGTCTCTCTGAGCCCCAGCCAGGCAGTCAGGAATCTCTCTTAGTGTCTCTGACCCCCAGCCAGGCAGTCAGGAATCTCTCTTAGTGTCTCTCAGCCCCTGCCAGGCCGTCAGTATTCTCTCTTAGTGTCTCTCAGCCCCAGCCAGGCCGTCAGGACTCTCTCCTATGTCTCTCAGCCCCTGCCAGGCAGTCAGGATTCTCTCCTATGTCTCTCAGCCCCTGCCAGGCAGTCAGGATTCTCTCCTATGTCTCTGAGCACCAGCCAGGCAGTCAGGATTCTCTCCTATGTCTCTGAGCACCAGCCAGGCAGTCAGGAGTCTCTCTTAGTGTCTCTCAGCCCCAGCCAGACAGTCAGGGGTCTCTCTTAGTGTCTCTCAGCCCCAGCCAGACAGTCAGGAGTCTCTTAGTGTCTCTCAGCCCCAGCCAGGCAGTCAGGATTCTCTCCTAGCGTCTCTCAGTCAGACAGGCAGGATTCTCTCCTAGCGTCTCTCAGTCAGACAGTCAGGATTCTCTCCTTGCGTCTCTCAGTCAGACAGTCAGGACTCTCTCCTAGCGTCTCTCAGTCAGACAGGCACTTCGTCAGGTGTTTCTCCATCGTTGAGACAAACCTCAGATGCTCATTGTATATCCCGTAAACAATGTAGGTTAAGTCTCTTAGTTTCTCTCTCTCTCTCTTTGTTTCTTCGTCTAACTTTAATTTACGAAAGTGTAGTCGGTACAGAATCTCCATTCACCCCTTTGTTAAATAGGAGTCCTTTATCCCATTGCTTTTTGTGCATTTTCAAATGAAAAGCTTTGGCCTGACGTGCTGCTGACTTGGAGAAAAGAAAAAACTATGAGAAGAATGGCAGACGTAAACTGAGGCGTTTTTACCCAGACAGCTTTAAAAGATCGCCTCGTAGTCATATACCTCCGAGGTAGAAGTATCCTGAGAAGAGAAGAGCGAGAGCTTTCAAGTGACATCAAGAAGAACATGTTTTTTTTTTTTTTTGTCTAATAAAAGCAGAAACCGATTGGCTCTTTGCCTTGGTTGACTACACCGACGGTGTTCATATGAAGTGACAGATAGATCCTGTAGTGTCGGTTGATTCTCTCACTCAGTTTTTCTGTCCGTTCTGAGGAGAAAAATAGCTGAAACAGACATATCTTCTGTGCAGATAATCATCAGCCTGTATTTTATTAGGCACGTCAGTTAAGAACAAATTATTATTTTCAATGACGGCCTAGGAACAGTGGGTTAACTGCCTGTTCAGGGGCAGAATGACAGATTTGTACCATGTCAGCTCGGGGGTTTTGAACTTGCAACCTTCCGGTACTTGCAACCTTACTAGTCAAACACTCTAAGCACTAGGCTACCCTGCCGCCTCTACACTCTAACCACTAGGCTACCCTGCCGCCTCTACACTCTAACCACTAGGTCACCCTGCCGCCTCTACACTCTAACCACTAGGTCATCCTGCCGCCTCTACACTCTAACCACTAGGCTACCATGCCGACTCTACACTCTAACCACTAGGCTACCATGCCGACTCTACACTCTAACCACTAGGCTACCCTGCCGACTCTACACTCTAACCACTAGGCTACCATGCCGCCTCTAGACTCTAACCACTAGGCTACCATGCCGACTCTACACTCTAACCACTAGGCTACCCTGCCGTCCCTACACTCTAACCACTAGGCTACCTGTTGTACTGTACGGCCGTCTCTTCCTTTTGTCAAGTGGTGTAGTAAGGAAAGGATGGTCAATGTTACAACAGTGAATTAGTCTACTCCTGTAAAAAAAACGCAAATTACATTTTTTTTTTTTTTTTTTAGATTCAATATAATCATTATTTTTTTATCACTGAAATAAATTAAAATGTGAACTTTTTTCCCCACAAAACATCTCAGCTCTGTCTGCGGTTCCATTACAGTTATACTCCTTAAACGTAACGTACTGAATGTTGTTCAAGATGTTGTTTGGTCGAAAGGGAAAGTGGTGGTCTGTGTATGGAGAGGTGTGTTCTTCTGTGTTGTTTTAGGTGTGAATGGCGAGTGGCCGGCCTGTTGTGGCCCAGTCCTCCCGACCTTGGAGAGGGGAGTGGAATGATCGGCCCCAGGAGAGTCCAGACGGGGTGAGAGAGACAGAAGGAAGGGGTGTTGGGGGGGTAAAGGAAGAGGAATGGGTTATATGTGTGTTTGTGTGTGTTTGTGCATGTGTGTTTGTGTGTGTGTGTGTGTGTGTGTGTGTGTGTGTGTGTGTGTGTGTTTGTGTGTGTGTGTGTTTGTGTGTATGTTTGTGTGTGAGTGTGTGTGCTTGTGTGTGTGTGTGTATGTGTGTGCTTGTTTGTGCGTGTGTGTGCTTATGTGTGTGTGTGTTTGTGTGTGTACATATGCGTGTGTGTGCATGTGCGTGTGTGTGTGTGTGTGTGCATGTGCGTGTGTGTGTGTGTGTGCATGTGCGTGTGTGTGTGTGTGCTCTACAGCAGATGAGGCAGGCTGGGATCAACGTAGAGAGAGTGCCGTGGCTCCATCAAGACACCCAGAGCATAGCCAGGGGGCCTCTGTGTACGGCACGATTAATCACACTCTCTCTTACCGCTAGCGTGACACTGCTAGAGAAATGCCCAGACACACACACACACACACACACACACACACACACACACACACACACACACACACACACACACACACACACACACACACACACACACACACACACACACACACACACACACACACACACACACATACGTGGTGGTACATGTGTTTGCATGGGTAAGTGTAGTGGTGGGTCATGAGATATGGCATAAGCAGATGCTCTGAGATATTCCTAGATGACTGTAAATGACCTAGAACAAGTCTCCTCCATTCCTTCCTTTAGGCTGAGTATTTATTTTGCAGAATCTCACAAATAAAACAGGATATCTTTCTCTCACTCTGTTACACTGGCCAAATACTAATATATAATACTACATGAAGACTGTGATTAACTTCAGCTGTGAGTGGAATATTCCCTACGTTGTTTATACGATAACAATGATATTTGATCATATCGAGGATATTCAATAATATGTGGTTATTCAGGGTCTCCTTAATACGAAGGAAAGAGACAGACCCGTTTATTAAACCTCTCCTCACAGTGAGGACTCTCAGACCCGTTTATTAAACCTCTCCTCACAGTGAACACTATCAGACCCGTTTATTAAACCTCTCCTCACAGTGATCCCTCTCAGACCCGTTTATTAAACCTCTCCTCACAGTGAACACTATCAGACCTGTTTATTAAACCTCTCCCCACAGTGAACACTATCAGACCTGTTTATTAAACCTCTCCTCACAGTGATCCCTCTCAGACCCCTTTATTAAACCTCTCCTCACAGTGATCCCTCTCAGACCCCATTATTAAACCTCTCCTCACAGTGAACACTATCAGACCCCATTATTAAACCTCACCTCACAGTGAACATTCTCCAACACATCTCTCCAACCCAGGAGAGTTGCATCAGTAACAAAAGCAAATATCAACAGACCTGCTCTGTAAACGACGCGAGCAGACAACGCTGTAGTACGGCACACCTTGGTTGGAGCCGCTCCAACTCTCTCCTGCCAGAGCCTTCTTTAAAACGTCAATATGTAATTGAAACCGACGCTTCTCACCAAAGATTTGCATCTATTTGGTAAGCTTCCCCTTCTTGATCCCCGTAGCAAACCAGCTGGTACCAACCAGCACAGCCAGTTCAACCACTACCTCCAAAAGTTCCCATAACTCCACTTAATTGGATCCCAAGGCAATAATTAAATATTTACTTTAAAGCCCCTTTAAAATTCAATTGATTTTTATCTGACAGCTGTGTACGTCTGGCGTGGGACTAGGGGCGGGCGGTCTCGGACGATTCCCCAGTGTTTATGAGAGTGCTCATCGCATAGTGGAGGAGAATAGGGGACGGGGTTGATTCTCACTTAGAGAGAGAGGATCCAGGTTCGGGGGACAAAAAAGAGTGGTCACTGATTTAACATCTCACCCCTCGGTGACATTCTGTGGTCCACTTACACTGGAAAGGGGGTCGGGGTGTGTGTGTGTGTGTACGCGTGTGTGTGTGTGTGTGTGTACGCGTGTGTGTGTGTCTGTGTTATTCTAAACCAACAGGCTTGAATTAATGGTTTGATTACTAGCAGTTGAATGTAGCCAGTTTATATTGTATGTTGTGTGCTAGGGAACACAGATATCTAGTATATACTGTATGTTGTCTGCTAGTGAACACAGACATCTAGTTTATACTGTATGTTGTCTGCTAGGGAACACAGACATCCATCTAGTTTAAACTGTATGTTGTCTGCTAGAGAACACAGACATCTAGTTTATATTGTATGTTGTCTGCTAGTGAACACAGATATCTAGTATATACTGTATGTTGTCTGCTAGTGAACACAGACATCTAGTTTATACTGTATGTTGTCTGCTAGGGAACACAGACATCCATCTAGTTTAAACTGTATGTTGTCTGCTAGAGAACACAGACATCTAGTTTATACTGTATGTTGTCTGCTAGGGAACACAGACATCTAGTTTATACTGTATGTTGTCTGCTAGAGAACACAGACATCCATCTAGTTTATACTGTATGTTGTCTGCTAGGGAACACAGACATCCATCTAGTTTATACTATATGTTGTCTGCTAGGGAACACAGACATCCATCTAGTTTATACTGTATGTTGTCTGCTAGAGAACACAGACATCCATCCAAGGCATCCACAAATAATTCTGGCTCCCGTACATAAGATGGAGCCTGTGTTTGTCTCACCAGGAAGTGTTCCTGAGGATAGTATCAGTCATATACAACTTGTTTCCTGTATCTGACATCTTACCGCTGAGGCCCCATATAGCACCCTATTCGCTATATAGTGGACGACCTTGTGGAGTCATTTAGGACGCATGATGAGAGAGCAGCAGAGGTGTAGACAGACAGACAGACAGACAGACAGACAGACAGACAGACAGACAGACAGACAGACAGACAGACAGACAGACAGACAGGATGTAGAAACAGGATAGAGAGGATGTAGAAACAGAGAAATGTCACCGTGGCACCACAGCCTGCATTAAGACATGTCAGGGGACTATGGTTTGTCTATGAATAAATACAGCCTATCTGGGTGGACGGATGGATGGAGGGATGGAGCGGTGGAGGGGTGGAGGGATGGAGGGGTGGAGGGAAGGATGGAGGGATGGATGGAGGGATGAGGGATGGATGGAGGGGTGGAGGGAAGGATGGAGGGATGGAGGGAGGGATGGAGGGATGGATGGAAGGATGGATGAATGAATGGAGGGGTGGAGGGAAGGATGGATGGAGAGATGGAGGGATGGAGGGATGGATGGAGGGATGGAGGGATGGATGGAGGGATGGAGGGAAGGATGGAGGGATGGATGGAGGGATGAGGGATGGAGGGAGGGATGGAGGGATGGAGGGGTGGAGGGAAGGATGGAGGGATGGAGGGAGGGATGGAGGGATGGAGGGAGGGATGGGTGGATGGATGGACGGAGGGATAGATGGAGGGATGAATGGATGGAGGGATGGAGGGATGGAGGTATGGAGAGATGGATGAATAGAAGGATGCATGGATGGGGGGATGAAGGGATAGAGTGACAGAGGGAGGGAGGCAGGGAGGGAGGGATGGATGGATTAATAGAAGGATGGATGGAGGGAGGGATGGGTGGATGAGGCATGCCCCCTCTTAGACCCCCTCAGCCCTCTCTTACAGGCTGACTACACCGCTTGCATTGCGTGCGCGAGTGTTGCAAAGTAAATGTAGAAATCTATATTATTAAATTGTTGCACCCATTCTACTCGCGCGCGCCAACGAGCATCTGTGTTGCCAAGGGCTAAAATAGAAGTCAGTTCGATTTGTGACGCAGATCGAGCTGAAGTCCTGCCTCTCCCATCTCCTCATTGGTTTATAGAAGCAGGTACCCACGTGGGTGACTGAAAGACGAACGAGGTCAGTGGCGGTAATGCACCTAATTTATGAAAGTTGCCAATCGCAATATTAAGTCAACAGAAGAAAAAGCCCATTAGGTGGAGAGATGACTAGAAACGATTCGGTTGACCGTTTTGTGTGGATCCATCACCCCTCTCTTAGACCCCCTTAGCCCCCTCTTAGACCTCTCAGCCCCCTCTTAGACCCCCTCAGCCCTCTGTTAGACCCCCTCAGCCCCCTCAATCCCCTCAGGCCCCTCTTAGACCACCTCAGCCCTATCTCTGACCCCCTTAGCCCTCTCTTAGACCCCCTCAGCCATCTCGTAGACCCCCTCAGCCAACTCTTAGACCCCTTAGACCCCTCAGCCCCCTCTTAGACCCCGTCAGCCCTCTCTTAGACCCCTCAGCCCCGTCTTAGACCCCATCAGCCCTCTCTTAGACCCCTCAGCCCCCTCTTAGACCCCCTCACCCCTCTCTTAGACCCACTCAACACCCTCTTAGACCTCTCAGCCCCCTCTTAGACCCCCTCAGCCCTCTCTTAGACCCCCTCAGCCCCCTCAATCCACTCAGGCCCCTCTTAGACCACCTCAGCCCTATCTCAGACCCCCTCAGCCATCTCTTAGACTCCCTCAGCCCTCTCTTAGACCCCCTCAGCGCCCTCTAGACCCCCTCAGCCCACTCATTCCCCTCAGCCCCCTCTTAGACCCCCTCAGCCCTCTCTTAGACCCAGGCAGCCCTCTCTTAGACCCCCTCAGCCATCTCTTAGACCCCCTCAGCCACCTATTAGACCCCTTAGGCCCCTCTTAGACCCCCTCAGCCCCCTCTTTGACCCCTTCAGCCCCCTCTTAGACCCCCTCAGCCCTCTCTTAGACTCCTCAGCCCCCTCTTAGACCCCCTCAGCCCACTCTTAGACCCCCTCAGCCCTCTCTTAGACTCCTCAGCCCCCTCTTAGACCCCCTCAGCCCACTCTTAGACCTCTCAGCCCCCTCTTAGACCCCCTCAGCCCTCTCTTAGACTCCTCAGCCCCCTCTTAGACCCCCTCAGCCCACTCTTAGACCCCCTCAGCCCTCTCTTAGACTCCTCAGCCCCCTCTTAGACCCCCTCAGCCCTCTCTTAGACCCAGGCAGCCCTCTCTTAGACCCCCTCAGCCATCTCTTAGACCCCCTCAGCCACCTATTAGACCCCTTAGGCCCCTCTTAGACCCCCTCAGCCCCCTCTTTGACCCCTTCAGCCCCCTCTTAGACCCCCTCAGCCCTCTCTTAGACTCCTCAGCCCACTCTTAGACCCCCTCAGCCCTCTCTTAGACTCCTCAGCCCCCTCTTAGACCCCCTCAGCCCACTCTTAGACCTCTCAGCCCCCTCTTAGACCCCCTCATCCCCCTCAACCCCCTTCTCAGACCCCCTCAGCCCCCTCTTAGAACCATCATCCCCCTCTTAGACACCCTCAGCCCTATCTTAGACCCCTCAGCCCCCTCTTAGACCCCCATAGCCCCCTATTAGACCCCCTCAGCCCCCTCTTAGACCCCCATAGCCCCCTATTAGACACCCTCAGCCCTATCTTAGACCCCTCAGCCCCCTCTTAGACCCCCATAGCCCCCTATTAGACCCCCTCAGCCCTCTCTAAGACCCCCTCAGCACCCTCTTAGACCTCTCAGCCCCCTCTTAGACCCCCTCAGCCCTCTCTTAGACCCCCTCAGCCCCCTCAATCCACTCAGGCCCCTCTCAGACCCCCTCAGCCCTCTATAAGACCCCCTCAGCCACCTCTTAGACCTCTCAGCCCCCTCTTAGACCTCTCAGCCACCTCTTAGACCCCCTCAGTCCCCTCTTAGACCTCTCAGCCCCCTCTTAGACCTCTCAGCCCTCTCTTAGACCCCCTCAGCCCTCTCTTAGAGCCCCTCAGCCCCATCTTAGACCCCCTCAGCCCTCTCTTAGACCCCCTCAGCCCTCTCTTTGATTGCAAAGTACCGGCCACCTATTCGTCTATTTTCTTTGAGAAGACTTCCAGGAATTTCTGCACGTTTTGTATGGGTGGAGTTTCACCTTCCTGGGTACATCACCAGGCAGTATACGTTAATGGATCCATAACAAAGAGAGAGCCAAACTTCTCAGCCAATAGCAACTCGTTTCCAGGTTACATGTCCCTCCCGTTAGGCTCCTCCAATTAGGTCCCTCATTCAGACCACTGCCAGACAGTCCTAGCATAATTCTTGCTTGAGAAATTGCTTTCTACTAAGAAGCTATTTTTTTTCTTATTATTTTTAAGACTTATAATTGGTACTTAATTGTTCCCTAGAAATGATTTGATATTGAGATGAAAATGTCTGCATTGGACCTTTAAACAATCACAGGAAGCAAAGTAGAGACAGGAAGCCCCTGGTCAAAGTAGAGACAGGAAGCCCCTGGTCAAAGTAGAGACAGGAAGCCCCTGGTCAAAAGTAGAGGCAGGAAGCCCCTGGTCAAAGTAGAGACAGGAAGCCCCTGGTCAAGGTAAAGAACAGGAAGCCCCTGGTCAAGGTAGAGAGAGGAAGCCCCTGGTCAAAGTAGAGGCAGGAAGCCCCTGGTCAAAGTAGAGACAGGAAGCCCCTGGTCAAAGTAGAGACAGGAAGCCCCTGGTCAAAGTAGAGACAGGAAGCCCCTGGTCAAGGTAGAGGCAGGAAGAGGTCTTCAACAGTAACCCTGCTAATGTTTCCAGAGCTTTGTTTGACTTTAGTCTGAACTCTCCTCCATGCCGCCATTACTCCATGCCTCCATGCCTCCCTCCATCCCTCCCTCCCTCCATCCCTCCATCCCTCCATGCCTCCAGCCCTCCAGCCCACCAACCCTCCATCACACCATTCATCCATCCCTCCAGCCCACCAACCCTCTAGCCCACCATCCCTCCATGCCTCCAGCTCTCCAGCACACAATCCCTCCATCACTCCATGCCTCCAGCCCACCAACCCTCCATGCCTCCATGCCTCCAGCACACCATCCCTCCATCCCTCCATGCCTCCATCCCTCCATCCCTCCATGCCTCTATGCCTCCAGCTCTCCAGCACACCATCCCCCCTTCCCTCCACAACTAATAGACTTCTAAATGGCTCCATCCATCTCCTCTCCTCTTTTTTAAATGTGAAATTAATGACCTGCTCGTTAACAGGGCTAAACATGCCATCTACAGCTCTGAACAGGACACTGTTTCACAGATGTTTCTCTTACACAGGTTAAACTGAGTCAACACTGCTCTGTCCTTCTGTCACTGGCTACAACAGTGTTGAGTAATGGTCTTGGACCTGCAATCACCTAGGTCATGTGCCAATACCTATGTTGAATATTACTGGGCCCGTTGCAGGACATAGGTTTACTTAGTACCATAGGAAAGGATAGGACCACATCCTCAGTACCTATAGGACAGGATAAGTCTACATATTTAGTACCTATAGGACAGGATAAGACTACATGTTTAGTCACTATAGGACAGGATAAGACTACATATTTAGTCACTATAGGACAGGATAAGTCTACATATTTAGTACCTATAGGACAGGATAAGACTACATATTTAGTCACTATAGGACAGGATAAGACGACATACTTAGTACCTATAGGACAGGATAAGACTACATATTTAGTACCGATAGGACAGGATAAGACTACATATTTAGTACCGATAGGACAGGATAAGACTACATATTTAGTACCTATAGGACAGGATAAGACTACATACTTAGTACCTATAGGACAGGATAAGACTACATATTTAGTACCTATAGGACAGGATAAGACTACATATTTAGTACCTATAGGACAGGATAGGACTACATATTTAGTACCTATAGGAAAGGATAGGACTACATATTTAGTACTTATAGGACAGGATAAGACTACATATTTAGTACTCAGAGGGAAGGACAGGTTACCTTAAAGGTGGCAGGCTGAGTAGTCGTTCACAACCATACAATTAGATTATAATGTTGATGTATGCTGTTTATAAGCCTCAACCACCTGTAAACTCCCCATCTGTGACATGCTGGGGTTGCAAAGTTACCTGTAATTTGCCCAAGTTTCCGGAATCTTCAGGAAATTTTGGGAATTAACAGAAAATCTGTAGCAATCTGTCTTAACTTTGTCTTAACTTTATTCATATACTGTATAGTATTCGCTTATTATATATTTGTTCGTATTGTCCACTAGTTTCAAGTAGATACAGTAGAATGAATGGTTCAATAGAAAATAGTCTAATTCATGAGACAAGCGTCTAGTTAAGAATGGAATTATTTTTCAATTAACTTCGCAACTCGACTTTTTTCACTACTGCCTCCAGTTTGACGCCAAGACACTGAGAACAAATATATATATTGAGAAATAAAAGTTTGTAAAAAAAAAAATACATCTGAAATTATTTTGTTAAGAACCAATGTTATTCACTAAGTTGATAGTTTTTTAATAATGTTTAACAGCTTGACGTTCTATTTTTAATTTTAAAATCATCCTCTCCAGCCTGTTTTGTGTTGGGTTTTGTGGGTGATTGTTCCTGTCTCCGTGTTTTGCACCAGATAGGTCTGTTTTAGGTTTTCACGGTTCTTGTTTTTGTTAGTCTGTTCATGTGAAGTGCTTTATTAAAGAACCATGAATAACAACCACGCTGCGTTTTGGTCCGCCTCTCCTTCAACTCAAGAAAACCGTCACACACACAGAGCATCAGAGGTGATTACAGACACCTTTTGATAATCTGAAGTACCCAAAATGGCCACCAGATGCTTTGTGACAGAGTACATGAAATCCATGAAACGGTACAAACATTCTGGTAGTTTACTGGTAGACTAGTAGACCCATCCTTAGCAACCCTACATTACGTGTCATTCTCATCCATAATAACCTACAATCTCTCATAAGGGGATACCGCTGTCCTGTTTAACATGAAGGAGTGAGCGGATATAATTGTTATTTCCATCTCCGTCCTTCATGTTGTGTTTTTCTCTCCTCCTCTCTCCCTCCATCTCGCTCTCTGTCTGTTTGTCTCTGGGGTGTAATGTCTTCTAAGGAGGCAGGTTGACCAGGTTAATTCTGTGTACGTTCAGCCCTTAATGTGCACCGTCTTTACCTTCACATTTTGGACATTAGCAGAGTTTGTCGGCAACGCTCCCAGTGGTCCTTGGGAGGCAGGGAAAATAAATGCAGATCCGTAGCAGAACAGAGCGATGTGGGTTTGAGGATGGGCGCTGTAGCAGAGGCCAGAGAGGCTTGGAAAAGAGAAAAGGTTACGTGATTAACCCCTCATATCTCTCCGGAGCCTCTGTCTCCGTCAAGCTCAAAGCACTTGTGCTGTTTGCAGGACTGTGGCAATCACAGCTCCCCGAATTCATTAGCACTTCAATTAAATAAAAAAAGGATGTAGCTGTGTCTGAATCTGAAGCCAAATTGGCACCAGGCCTTGGCACACAACAGACAGATGAGAAGAGAGAAAGAGGGAGAGAGAGGGAGAGAGAGAGAGAGAGAGAGAGACATCGAGAGAGAGAGAGAGAGAGAGAGAGAGAGAGAGAGAGAGAGAGAGACAGCGAGAGAGAGAGAGAGAGACAGCGAGAGAGAGAGAGAGAGAGAGAGAGAGAGACAGCGAGAGAGAGAGAGAGAGAGAGAGAGAGACAGCGAGAGAGAGAGAGAGAGAGAGAGAGAGAGAGAGAGAGACAGCGAGAGAGAGAGAGAGAGACAGCGAGAGAGAGAGAGAGAGAGAGAGAGAGACAGCGAGAGAGAGAGAGAGAGAGAGAGAGACAGCGAGAGAGAGAGAGAGAGAGAGAGAGAGAGAGAGAGAGAGAGACAACAAGAGCGAGAGAGAGACAGAGAGAGAGAGAGAGACAGAGAGAGAGAGAGAGACAGCGAGAGAGAGAGAGAGAGAGTGAGGGAGAGAGAGAGGGAGAGAGAGGGAGAGACAGCGAGAGAGAGAGAGAGAGAGAACAAGAGAGAGAGAGAGAGACAACAAGAGAGAGAGAGACAGAGAGAGAGAGAGACAGAGAGAGAGAGAGACAGCGGGAGAGAGAGAGAGAGAGACAGCGAGAGAGAGAGACAGAGAGACAGAGAGAGAGAGAGAGACAGAGAGACAGCGAGAGAGAGAGAGAGAGACAACAAGAGAGAGAGAGAGACAGAGAGAGAGAGAGAGAGACAGAGAGAGAGAGAGAGAGAGAGAGAGAGGGCTCTTTCTTTTTGTAATTCGGCCTCTAAACAAAAGTGACAGGATCTATCACCACCTAGGAGCAGCAGGGGGATTCACCTGAGCATCCAAGTTATATAACACAAGTCTTATTATAATTAGTGTCAGTTTTAATCTGCTTTTAACCGGGTCCACATCTGTGCCTCGTTGTAGGAAAAGAGAAATTGGCAGTGATAATGATAGCCCCTCGTTCAACCCTGCTACTCTAACCTACGCATGAATATTTCAAGGGGAGACAGAGGACAAAAAACACAGGATTTAATTATTGTGAATTAGGATGTGGCACAGTGATGTGATCTCTGTTACCTGTATTTAATGGCGGGATCAGGGCCCATGCTTCCTCGCTGACGGGTTGATCTCTCACATGCATGACTGTCGACCACAGCGAAAACCAACACAGTAGAGAAAGTGTATTTTTATTGTTTAACCTTTATTTAACTTGGCAAGTCAGGTACAAACAAAATTCTTACATACAATGACGGCCTCCCAAAGCCGAAAGTAATTATATATTATGTTGTTCTGCCCCTGAACACGGCAGTTAAACCACTGTTCCCAGGGCGTCACTGTAAATAAGAATTTGTTCTTAACTGACTTGCCTAGTTAAATAAATAAAGGGAAAATACAATTTGGTAAAAGACCAAGTCCATATTACGACAAGAACACCTCAAATAAGCAAAGAGAAACGGCAGTCCATCATTACTTTCAGACATGACGGCCAGTCAGTCCGGAAAAACTCAAGAAAGTTTATTCGGTTGCAGGTGTAAAAACCATCAAACCGTGAAACATGGAGGAGGAGGTGTGATGGTGTGGGGGTGCTTTTGCTGGTGACACTGTCTGGGACTTATTTAGAACACAAGGCATACTTAACCAGCATGGCTTCCACAGCATTCTGCAGCGATACGCCGTCCCCGCTGCGCTTACTGGGAATATAACATATTTGTTCTTCGACAGGACAATGACCCAAAACACACCCCCAGGTTGTGTAAAGGGCTACTTGACCAAGTAGGAGAGTGATGGAGTGCTTCATCAGATGACCTGGCCTCCACAATCACCCGACCTCAACCCAATTGAGATGGTTTAGGATGAGTTGGAACGCAGACTGTAGAAAAAGCAAGCCAACAAGTGCTCAGCATATGTGGGAACTCCATCAAGGCTCTAAGGAAAAGCATTCCTAATGAAGCTGGTTGAGAGAATGTCAAGAGTTTGCAAAGCTGTCATCAAGGCAAAGGGTGGCTACTTTGAAGAAACTCAAATATTTTTTTTTATTTTATTTGGTTACTACGTGATTCCATATGTGTTATTTATTCTACAATGTAGAAAATAGTAAAGATAAATAAAACCCCTTGAATGAGTAGGTGTGTCCAAACTTTTGACTGGTACTTTATATATATATATATACACACAGTTGAAGTGGATGTTTACATACAGTTAGGTTAGAGTCATTAAAACTAGTTTTTCAACCACTCCACAAATTTCTTGTTAACAAACTATAGTTTTGGCAAGTCGGTTAGGACATCAACTTTGTACAAGTAATTTTTCCAAAAATTGTTTATGGACAGATGATTTCACTTATAATTCACTGTATCACAATTCCAGTGGGTCAGAAGTTTACATACACTAAGTTGACTGTGCCTGTAAACAGCTTGGAAAATTCCAGAAAATGATGTCATGGCTTTAGAAGCTTCTGATAGGTTAATTGATATATTTTGAGTCAATTGGAGGTGTACCTGTGGATATATTTCAAGGCCTACCTTCAAACTCAGTGTCTCCTTGCTTGACATCATGAGAAAATCAAAATAAATCAGCCATGACCTCAGAAAACAAATTGTAGACCTCCACAAGTCTGGTTCATCCTTGGGAGCAATTTCCAAACACCTGAAGGCACCACATTCATCTGTACAAACAATAGTATGCAAGTATAAACACCATGGGACCAGGCGGCCGTCATACCGCTCAGGAAGGAGACGCGTTCTGTCTCCTAGAGATGAACGTACTTTGGTGCAGAAGATCTCTTTGTTTCTTGGGACCTAGAACTAGCATCTCTGTTAAGTCCGAGTTTAAAAGTTGAACATTTGCCGCCCTCCACTTCCTTTTGTCTGACAATGACCCCAAACATACTTCCAAAGTTGTGGCAAAATGGCTTAAGAACAACAAAGTCAAGGTATTTGGAGTGGCCATCACAAAGCCCTGACCTCAATCCTATAGAACATTTGTGAGCAGAACTGAAAAAAGCATGTGAGCAAGGAGGCCTACAAACCTGACTCAGTTACACCGGCTCTGTCAGGAGGAATGGGCCAAAAATTCACCCAATTTATAGTAGAGAGAATTATTTATTTCAGATTTGATTTCTTTCATCACATTCCCAGTGGGTCAGAAGTTTACATACACTCATTTAGTATTTGGTAGCATCGCCTTTAAATTGTTTAAGTTGGGTCAAATGTTTCGGGTGGCAGCGAAACATTCTCTCTACTCCTTGTGGACTACTTCATTCTCTCTACTACTTGTGGAAGGCAACCCGAAACATTTGACCCAAGTTAAACAATTTAAAGGCGATGCTATCAAATACTAAATGAGTGTATGTAATCTTCTCTCTACTATTATTCTGACATTTCACATTTTTAAATTAAAGCGGTGATCCTAACTGACCTAAAACAGGGAATTTTTACTAGGATTAAATGTCAGGAACTGTGACAAACTGAGTATAAATGTATTTGGCTAAGGTGTATGTAAACTTCTGACTTCAACTGTATATGCCCCCCTTTGGATGACATCGTTTACACAACACAACACAACACAATACAACACAACACAACTCAACACAACACAACTCAACACAACACAACGCAGGTATCCCCCCCCCCCTCGGAGAGAAATATCCACATGACCAAAAAAAATCCCAACGAAGTCAAAACAGTTCAGAGAAGAAGGGAATTGATGAACCAATGTAATAAAATACCAATATGGAGGCTTCTCTGGCGTGTAATGC
Organism: Oncorhynchus mykiss; assembly: GCF_013265735.2. Classification (NCBI taxonomy): domain Eukaryota; kingdom Metazoa; phylum Chordata; class Actinopteri; order Salmoniformes; family Salmonidae; genus Oncorhynchus; species Oncorhynchus mykiss. The sequence goes on along the minus strand of NC_048565.1, from coordinate 92,709,519 downwards.
CACTCTCCTCTTCTCTAATTACATTTAAAATAGAAGAGGAACTATTTTTGGTATAACACTCATAGTGCCACAGAAGCACTTCCCAGTTTATCTGGCCTGTCAGAGCGAGTGAATCACAGACTAAGACTCTATGAGGAAACAGCCAATAGGGACTTACTGATCCCATTAAAAACACAGAGGGACAAATGAAACACTAATTAAAAAGGATATTATTTTTTACATGATTCATTTCCGTACTTTCAAACGTAATGAATATGAAACGACAAGGATACTATTTTTAAAAATATATATAAATACAGTACACATCTGCCACCACTAGCTCCTACAGGACAAGCTAGGAACTAGGATATAATTGGGTCAAAGTAGTGTTGTGGAATGATTTTGGTAACTGTAGACGTAATGAATGTACCCTAGAAACGCTTTAAAAGTCAAGCTTTGATTTTTTATTGTTGCTCGGTATCCCATTCTGTGGTGGGGGATAAAAAAAATGTGTTTGCAATGTGCCTGTCTTATCAGACATTCATTGAAAGAAAAGTGGTGTATACAGGAAGGAAACGGTTCCTGAATCATGGTGATTCTGTCTATCGTTCCTCTGAGCGCTAGCAGCACAGTACGACACATAGAGACAGCAGCAGTAGTTCTCTGTATAGAGGGGTCTGGGCTATTAGACAGTAGTTGTCTGTATAGAGGTGTCTGGGCTATTAGACAGTAGTTGTCTGTATAGAGGGGTCTGGGCTATTAGACAGTAGTTGTCTGTATAGAGGGGTCTGGGCTATTAGACAGTAGTTGTCTGTATAGAGGGGTCTGGGCTATTAGACAGTAGTTGTCTGTATAGAGGGGTCTGGGCTATTAGACAGTAGTTGTCTGTATAGAGGGGTCTGGGCTATTAGACAATAGTTCTCTGTATAGAGGGGTCTGGGCTATTAGACAGTAGTTCTCTGTATAGAAGGGTCTGGGCTATTAGACAGTAGTTCTCTGTATAGAGGAGTCTGGGCTATTAGACAATAGTTCTCTGTATAGAGGGGTCTGGGCTATTAGACAGTAGTTCTCTGTATAAAGGGGTCTTGGCTATTAGACAGTAGTTGTCTGTATAGAGGGGTCTGGGCTATTAGACAGTAGTTCTCTGTATAGAGGGGTCTGGGCTATTAGACAGTAGTTGTCTGTATAGAGGGGTCTGGGCTATTAGACAGTAGTTCTCTGTATAGAGGGGTCTGGACTATTAGACTGTAGTTCTCTGTATAGAGGGGTCTGTGCTATTAGACAGTAGTTGTCTGTATAGAGGGGTCTGGGCTATTAGACAGTAGTTGTCTGTATAGAGGGGTCTGGGCTATTAAACAGTAGTTGTCTGTATAGAGGGGTCTGGGCTATTAGACAGTAGTTCTCTGTATAGAGGGGTCTGGGCTATTAGACAATAGTTGTCTGTATAGAGGGGTCTGGGCTATTAGACAGTAGTTCTCTGTATAGAGGGGTCTGGGCTATTAGACAGTAGTTGTCTGTATAGAGGGGTCTGGGCTATTAGACAGTAGTTCTCTGTATAGAGGGGTCTGGTCTATTAGACAGTAGTTGTCTGTATAGAGGGGTCTGGGCTATTAGACAGTAGTTCTCTGTATAGAGTGGTCTGGGCTATTAGACAGTAGTTCTCTGTATAGAGGGGTCTGGGCTATTAGACAGTAGTTCTCTGTATAGAGTGGTCTGGGCTATTAGACAGTAGTTCTCTGTATAGAGGGGTCTGGGCTATTAGACAGTAGTTGTCTGTATAGAGGGGTCTTGGCTATTAGACAGTAGTTGTCTGTATAGAGGGGTCTGGGCTATTAGACAGTAGTTCTCTGTATAGAGGGGTCTGGGCTATTAGACAGTAGTTGTCTGTAAAGAGGGGTCTGGGCTATTAGACAGTAGTTCTCTGTATAGAGGGGTCTGGGCTATTAGACAGTAGTTCTCTGTATAGAGTGGTCTGGGCTATTAGACAGTAGTTCTCTGTATAGAGGGGTCTGGGCTATTAGACAGTTGTTCTCTGTATAGAGGGGTCTGGGCTATTAGACAGTAGTCTCTGTATAGAGGGGTCTGGGCTATTAGACAGTAGTTCTCTGTATAGAGGGGTCTGGGCTATTAGACAGTAGTTCTCTGTATAGCGGTTTAAAACAACTAGGAGCCGAGTATCAACCACAGCGGTATGATGGTGAAAGTTGACGTGGGTATTTTCCCTGAATGTAAACAACATATAAAAGAGGTTTACATCTTTATCAAATGTTAAAGTGTTAAGGTGTTGTTTATTTTTGTCCTGAGAGTAAATCACGTTTTGGAATTCCCACCGAATGCTCTTAGGAACCAAATGTATTTTCTACTACTATGTAATGAATATGTTACAAAACTACCACATGACTTGATAATATATATATATTAGGTTAGGAAATGTTACTACATCTAACTAAATTACCATCTGTATCATAATACTAATTTCACGTGTAAAGGTTGTCTCTTTCTTGTGATTTCAGTGGAGTCATACAGCGGTGTCATACAGCAGCTTCATACAGCGGTGTCAGACAGCAGCTTCATACAGCGGAGTCATACAGCGGTCATACAGCATTGTCATACGGCAGTGTCATACAGCGGTGGCATACAGCAGCTTCATACAGCGGTGTCAGACAGCAGCTTCATACAGCAGTGTCATACAGCGGAGTCATACAGCATTGTCATACAGCAGTGTCATACAGCGGTGGCATACAGCAGTGTCATACAGCAGCTTCATACAACGGTGTCATACAGCGGAGTCATACAGCGGAGTCATACAGCGGTGTCATACAGTGGTGTCATACAGCGGAGTCATACAGCGGTGTCATACAGCGGTGTCATACAGCGGTGTCATACAGCGGAGTCATACAGCGGTGTCATACAGCGGTGTCATACAGCGGTGTCAGACAGCAGCTTCATGCAGCGGTGTCATACAGCGGTGTCATACAGCAGCTTCATACAGCGGTGTCATACAATGGTGTCAGACAGCAGCTTCATACAGCGGTGTCATACAGCGGTGTCATACAGCAGTGTCATACAGCGGTGTCATACAGCGGAGTCATACAGCAGTGTCATACAGCAGTGTCATACAGCGATGTCATACAGCAGCTTCATACAGCAGCTTCATACAGCGGTGTCATACAGCGGTGTCATACAATGGTGTCAGACAGCAGCTTCATACAGCGGTGTCATACAGTGGTGTCAGACACCAGCTTCATACAGCGGTGTCATACAGCAGTGTCATACAGCGGAGTCATACAGCATTGTCATACAGCAGTGTCATACAGCGGTGGCATACAGCAGCTTCATACAGCAGCTTCATACAACGGTGTCATACAGCGGAGTCATACAGCGGTGTCATACAGCGGTGTCATACAGCGGAGTCATACAGCGGTGTCATACAGCGGTGTCATACAGCGGAGTCATACAGAGGTGTCATACAGCGGTGTCATACAGCGGAGTCATACAGCGGTGTCATACAGCGGAGTCATACAGCGGTGTCATACAGCGGTGTCATACAGCGGTGTCAGACAGCAGCTTCATACAGCGGTGTCATACAATGGTGTCAGACAGCAGCATCATACAGCGGTGTCATACAGCAGTGTCATACAGCGGATTCATACAGCAGTGTCGTACAGCGGTGTCATACAGCGGTGTCATACAGCAGTGTCATACAGCGGTGTCATACAGCAGTGTCATTCAGCGGTGTCATACAGTGGTGTCAGACAGCAGCTTCATACAGCGGTGTCATACAGCGGTGTCATACAGTGGTGTCATACAGTGGTGTCATACAGCGGTGTCATACAGCAGTGTCATACAGTGGTGTCATACAGCGGTGTCATACAGCGGTGTCATACAGCAGTGTCATACAGCGGTGTCAGACAGTGGTGTCAGACAGCAGCTTCATACAGCGGTGTCATACAGCGGTGTCATACAGCGGTGTCATACAGTGGTGTCATACAGTGGTGTCATACAGCGGTGTCATACAGCAGTGTCATACAGCAGTTTCATACAGTGGTGTCAGACAGCAGCTTCATACAGCGGTGTCATACAGTGGTGTCATACAGCGGTGTCATACAGTGGTGTCATACAGCGGTGTCATACAGCGGTGTCATACAGTGGTGTCATACAGTGGTGTCATACAGCGGTGTCATACAGTGGTGTCAGACAGCAGCTTCATACAGCGGTGTCATACAGTGGTGTCATACAGCGGGGTCATACAGGGGCTTCGTACAGCGTCTTCGCACTGCGGCTTCGTACAGCGGCTTCGTACAGCGGCTTCGTACAGCGGCCTCGTACAGCGGCTTCGTACAGCGGCTTCGTACAGCGGCTTCGTACAGCGGCCTCGTACAGCGGCTTCGTACAGCGGCTTCGTACAGCGGCTTCGTACAGCAGTGTACCCACTGGAAGGAGGACAGTAAATGATTCACAGCAACAAAAAAAAAAAAAAAAAAAAAACGATTTACCTCCTTTGTGTGTAAATGAACTACAGGTAAAAGAACTACAGGTGATTTGTATATGAGGGAAATAAAGAGCCTCCGAGACAGATTGGTACGTATAGTATAGGACTCACTGACTGCACCAATAACATACATATAGTAGTGATCGTATATTTAACCCAACTAAAACGGATTATTCTCCTAGCCCGTTCATTCATCAAAACAGTTCTCCTTGCCCCTCAGTGAATGATTGAAACAGACACACAGGGATATATATATATATATTAATAAGCTTCCTGGTGGTCTGAGGACTGTTAACAGATAGTAGCGATCCAATCAGGTTCCCGTTGTCATGAATAGATGGACTTCCTGTCTGTCTAATGTTCTGACTGTTAGGTCAACTTAAATGGCACAAATTATTTTTCCCAACAGCATTCCAATGCTCCCTGCTAAAATATCTCAACGATATACTGAACTAAATGTGATTTTTATTTATTTTTTAAATGTGTTGCAATTTGTACAAGTTATCCTAATTTAGAATAACATATCTATAGTACTAAACATAAGATTAACAGTAGCGTTGGTGGGATATATAAATCTATTTTTTAATATGGCCTTACAATGGATTCATATAAATTCCTTTAAGTCAAGCTTCTGTTTAGTTATTATGTCGACCTCTTTGGAGATCGCAGTTTCTAGCCGGAGTGTGTGACACACACACACACACACACACACACACACACACACACACACACACACACACACACACATTGGAGCTTATTACAGCCTAGACTCCACACACCCCGCGTGCGTATCAGTACTCATTAGCCAATCGTTGTGAGCGGCAATCAGTGCCAAGTGATAATCAATGTGTTTTTGTGACTCTGTTAGGCGAACTGGACATAAATATTGTGCCCCCCCCCCCCCCCCCCCTAACCCCCCACCCCCCCCAAAAAAAGGGTTAATACAGTCAAGCACAGGAAGAAAGAAATGCTTTGGACATGTCCACAACATGCGGCTCACTATTATCGTTAAATGAGGTGGGCTGGGACCACGGCCATATGGATTTCTACTTGCATAACGCTGTGATTGATGTCATGAGAGGGGTCTGTGTTTTGAAGGGTGGATACTGTGAAAGACAGAGAGGGGCGGAAAGGGGAGTCCACGCTCAATTCTGTTTCTTTTTCCGGATCACATTTTTAAATATGTAGGGGGTAAGGAACAGTGAGATTCATTTAATTGATGTGGTTCAAACGTGATTCGTAGTGTTTTTAAAAAATGTATTTCTTGGGGATTTGAGAAAAGCAGGAAGTAGGCTATTTCGGCTATTCACCCACACTATAACTATCACAAAAAGCACATTTTGAAATATTTCAAAAATATATATTTTTTAAAATGTATAATTATATATTGATATATAACTGTTATATTTTCAAATTTGTATTGTTATTATTTGTATAACACTAATTCATATTATTAGCTATAATTAGCATTTATAAAAAAATATATATTGCGGTAAGACGAATGAGTATCTGTCACCTAATACAAACGTAAAGGGCTATTGGCACAACGCATGGTATGTACTAGTAATGGGTGTGATACCGGGCCGTTCAGAGAGGTCAAGGCCAGGGTGGAGGAGGGTAACAGGGGGGTTATAACAGGGATGTTCTGGGGGGGGGGGGGGGGGGTGATGTAGGGGGTGAAACACGGAACAAGGCAGGAGATTTCTTTAAGTGCAAAAATATCTGCTCACAGATGCTTTAAATGGGAAATTAAGCCATAAAGTTGTTGTTTTTTTTCTTCTGTAAAAAAAAATGTGAAGTACTATTTTACTCTTATAACATCTTATAACGTGTCTCAATTAAAACTATTGTTCTCTGATGGAACGGCCCGTTGTTTTAAGGATGAAAGCAAGAGTTCCCCCCCCCCCCCCCCCTTCCCTAAAAGGAAGTAGAAGACAAAGTTTCAACATTCTCAAAGTGTCCTGGAAATCTCAGAGGTCTTTTACTTTTTAACCAAATGTCGGGAGGGGGGGGGGGTGGCCTTACCACAGAAAGGCAGATGGGACAATAAATCACGCAGCCATTGACTGCCGGCCCGCCACGCGCTCCCCACAGCTGTCACTTTTTTTGTGTCTCTTTGGTTTTAGTTGACGTGGTTTGAGGTCCACCGTGCACCAATCTGGACTCCCCCCCCCCCCCTCCCCCGTACAGTCGTATCCATCAAGACGACGCGCGGCCATCAACCTACCGCGGCGATCGATTGGCACGCTTATCCTCACGCATAGCCAATGCCCCCTCTCCCTAGGTGAAGCTGCTCGTAGCCAATGCCCTGTTCCTCCTTTCTAGTGAAGCCCGGCTGGGGGAGAAAGTCCTCATTTTTTAGCTGTTTAGCCTGGGGCATCCGCTGTGATTTTTTTTTTTTTTTTTTTTTACCCTACGTTATTAAAGTTGCATTATGATGGATACCACGGCAACCAAACCTGAAGTGTTTTTAAAAGAAAGAGAGGGTGGGAGGGGGGGGGGGGGTCGCCCACCAATCACCACCCACGGCCCACCGCCCACCGCCCTCCGCCCACCGCCCACCCACCACCCACCACCCACATCCTATTGAGTTCTGATAAATCTCACTGAACAATATGGTCACTGCTGGGTGAAACATGTTGGTTATTTAGCAAAGTAAACAGGATCAGTAATGTGTCTGTGCATAACCTTGGGGTGGAGTGGGGTGATGAGGTCGGAGATGCTGGTGGAACGCAGTACCACTACCGGCCAGATGGGGGCGCTCCAAAGCCAGGGATCCTCTGATCCTGCCAGTATCCTGTAGCCTACTTCTTCTCTGAGCTCTTTGCTCTGAACCGGCGCAGAGACAAAGGCCACAGATAATTACAATGTAAACGCTGGTTCACACCAATAACTCTAAATAACAGAACAAACAGCTCAAATGTAGTGGTTTATCATGTAGATTTCCGCTTAAATCAGGACGTATTTTTCTATAATTTTTTAACAGTGGTAGATGGACTATAGTGCTAGATGGACTATAGTAGGGGATGGACTATAGTAGGGGATGGACTATAGTGCTAGACGGACTATAGTAGTAGATGGACTATAGTGGTAGATGGACTATAGTGGTAGATGGACTATAGTAGGGGATGGACTATAGTGGTAGATGGACTATAGTGGTAGATGGACTATAGTGGTAGATGGACTATAGTGGTAGATGGACTATAGTGGTAGATGGACTATAGTAGGGGATGGACTATAGTGGTAGATGGACTATAGTGGTAGATGGACTATAGTAGGGGATGGACTATAGTAGGGGATGGACTATAGTGGTAGATGGACTATAGTAGGGGATGGACTATAGTAGGGGATGGACTATAGTAGGGGATGGACTATAGTAGGGATGGACTATAGTGGTAGATGGACTATAGTGGTAGATGGACTATAGTAGGGGATGGACTATAGTAGGGGATGGACTATAGTGGTAGATGGACTATAGTGGTAGATGGACTATAGGAGGGGATGGACTATAGTAGGGGATGGACTATAGTGGTAGATGGACTATAGTAGGGGATGGACTATAGTGGTAGATGGACTATAGTGGTAGATGGACTATAGTAGGGGATGGACTATAGTGGTAGATGGACTATAGTGGTAGATGGACTATAGTAGGGGATGGACTATAGTAGGGGATGGACTATAGTGGTAGATGGACTATAGTATGGGATGGACTATAGTAGGGGATGTACCATAGTAGGGGATGGACTATAGTAGGGGATGGACTATAGTGGTAGATGGACTATAGTAGGGGATGGACTATAGTGGTAGATGGACTATAGTAGGGGATGGACTATAGTGGTAGATGGACTATAGTAGGGGATGGACTATAGTAGGGGATGGACTATAGTAGGGGATGGACTATAGTAGGGGATGGACTATAGTGGTAGATGGACTATAGTAGGGGATGGACTATAGTAGGGGATGGACTATAGTAGGGGATGGACTATAGTAGGGGATGGACTATAGTGGTAGATGGACTATAGTAGGGGATAGACTATAGTAGGGGATAGAGGATGGAATATAGTGGTAGATGGACTATAGTAGGGGATAGACTATAGTAGGGGTTGGACTACAGTAGGGGATGGACTATAGTAGGGGATGGACTATAGTAGGGGATAGACTATAGTAGGGTATGGACTATAGTAGGGGATGGACTATAGTAGGGGATGGACTATAGTAGGGGATGGACTATAGTAGGGGATGGACTATAGTAGGGGATAGACTATAGTAGGGTATGGACTATAGTAGGGGATGGACAATAGTAGGGGATGGACTATAGTAGGGGATAGACTATAGTAGGGTATGGACTATAGTAGGGGATGGACAATAGTAGGGGATGGACTATAGTAGGGGATAGACTATAGTAGGGTATGGACTATAGTAGGGGATGGACAATAGTAGGGGTTGGACTATAGTAGGGGATGGACTATAGTAGGGGATGGACTATAGTAGGGGATGGACTATAGTAGGGGATATACTATAGTAGGGGATGGACTATAGTAGGGGATGGACTATAGTAGGGGATGGACTATATTAGGGGATGGACTATAGTGGTAGATGGACTATAGTAGTGGATGGACTATAGTGGTAGATGGACAATAAATTAGGGGATGGACTATAGTAGGGGATGGACTACAGTAGGGGATATACTATAGTAGGGGATAGAGGATGGACTATAGTGGTAGATGGACTATAGTAGGGGATGGACTATAGTAGGGGATGGACTATAGTAGGGGATGGACTATAGTAGGGGATAGACTATAGTAGGGTATGGACTATAGTAGGGGATGGACTATATTAGGGGATGGACTATAGTGGTAGATGGACTATAGTAGTGGATGGACTATAGTGGTAGATGGACAATAAATTAGGGGATGGACTATAGTAGGGGATGGACTATAGTAGGGGATGGGCTATAGTGGTAGATGGACTATAGTGGTAGATGGACTATAGTAGGGGATGGACTATAGTAGGGGATGGACTATAGTAGGGGATGGACTATAGTAGGGGATGGACTATAGTAGGGGATGGACTATAGTGGTAGATGGACTATAGTAGGGGATGGACTATAGTGGTAGATGGACTATAGTGGTAGATAGACTATAGTGGGGGATGGACTATAGTAGGGGATGGACTATAGTGGTAGATGGACTATAGTGGTAGATGGACTATAGTAGGGGATGGACTATAGTAGGGGATGGACTATAGTAGGGGATGGACTATAGTGGTAGATGGACTATAGTAGGGTGATGGACTATAGTAGGGGATGGACTATAGTGGTAGATAGACTATAGTAGGGGATGGACTATAGTGGTAGATAGACTATAGTAGGGGATGGACTATAGTAGGGGATGGACTATAGTATGGGATAGACTATAGTAGGGGATGGACTATAGTGGTAGATTGACTATAGTAGGGGATGGACTATAGTAGGGGATGGACTATAGTAGGGGATGGACTATAGTAATCCCCTATAATCCCCTGTATTATCTAAGTTATAGAGCTATATTATCTACAGTTTAGAGGTGTAATATCTACAGTATAGAGGTGTATTATCTACACTATATTATCTACAGTATAGCGGTGTATTATCTACAGTATATTATCTACAGTATAGAGGTGTATTATCTACAGTATATTATCTACAGTACAGAGGTTTATTATCTACAGTATATTATCTACAGTATAGAGGTGTATTATCTACAGTATATTATCTACAGTACAGAGGTTTATTATCTACAGTATAGAGGTGTTTTATCTATAGTATAGAGCTGTATTATCTACAGTACATTATCTACAGTATAGAGGTGTATTATCTACAGTACATTATCTACAGTATAGAGGTGTATTATCTACAGTACATTATCTACAGTATAGAGGTTTATTATCTACAGTATATTATCTACAGTATAGAGGTGTATTATCTACAGTATATTATCTACAGTACAGAGGTTTATTATCTACAGTATATTATCTACAGTACAGATGTTTATTATCTACAGTATAGAGATGTTTTATCTATAGTATAGAGCTGTATTATCTACAGTATATAGGTGTATTGTCTACAGTATAGAGGTGTATTATCTACAGTATAGAGGTGTATTATCTACAGTATATTATCTACAGTACAGATGTTTATTATCTACAGTATATAGGTGTATTGTCTACAGTATAGAGGTGTATTATCTACAGTATATTATCTACAGTACAGATGTTTATTATCTACAGTATAGAGGTGTTTTATCTATAGTATAGAGCTGTATTATCTACAGTATAGAGGTGTACTATCTACAGTATAGAGGTGTATTATCTACAGTATAGAGGTATATTATCTACAGTGTATTATCTACAATATAGAGGTATATTATCTACAGTATAGAGGTATATTATCTACAGTATATTATCTACAGTATAGAGGTATATTATCTACAGTATAGAGGTGTATTATCTACAGTATATTATCTACAGTATAGAGGTGTATTATCTACAGTATATTATCTACAGTATAGAGGTATATTATCTACAGTATATTATCTACAGTATAGAGGTATATTATCTACAGTATATTATCTACAGTATAGAGATGTATTATCTACAGTATATTATCTACAGTATAGAGGTATATTATCTACAGTATATTATCTACAGTATAGAGGTATATTATCTACAGTATAGAGGTGTATTATCTACAGTATATTATCTACAGTATAGAGGTATATTATCTACAGTATATTATCTACAGTATAGAGGTATATTATCTACAGTATATTATCTACAGTATAGAGGTATATGATCTACAGTATAGAGGTATATTATCTACAGTATATTATCTACAGTCTATTATTTACAGTATAGAGGTATATTATCTACAGTATATTATCTACAGTATAGAGGTATATTATCTACAGTATATTATCTACAGTATAGAGGTATATTATCTACAGTATAGAGGTATATTATCTACAGTATATTATCTACAGTATAGAGGTATATTATCTACAGTATAGAGATGTATTATCTACAGTATATTATCTACAGTATAGAGGTATATTATCTACAGTATATTATCTAAAGTATAGAGGTGTATTATCTACAGTATAGAGGTATATTATCTACAGTATAGAGGTGTATTATCTACAGTATATTATCTACAGTTTATTATCTACAGTATATTATCTACAGTATAGAGGTGTATTATCTACAGTATAGAGGTGTATTATCTACAGTATATTATCTACAGTTTATTATCTACAGTATATTATCTACAGTATAGAGGTGTATTATCTACAGTATATTATCTACAGTTTATTATCTACAGTATATTATCTACAGTATAGAGGTGTATTATCTACAGTATATTATCTACAGTTTATTATCTACAGTATATTATCTACAGTATAGAGGTGTATTATCTACAGTGTGTTATCTACAGTATAGAGTGTATTATCTACAGTATAGAGGTGTATTATCTACAGTATATTTTCTACAGTATAGAGGTATATTATCTTCAGTATATTATCTACAGTATAGAGGTATATTATCTACAGTATAGAGGTGTATTATCTACAGTATATTATCTACAGTATATTATCTACAGTATAGAGGTATATTATCTACAGTATATAATCTACAGTATATTATCTACAGTATATTATCTACAGTATAGAGTGAATGTATAAAGAGAGAAAAGTGAAAAGAGAGACCTTCAATACAGGAACTGCTGTCTCCTCAGTTTTCACATTTAAAATGACTTTAGATCCATGTGTTTAAAGCTGTTTCACAGGACTTTGTGGTTGATTCCCTAAATGACATCAGATCATCAGTTAATATCAAACGGGATTAAATTAAACATAAAGATCTCATGCTGCTCTGTTGCGCTGAAGGACAGACATGGAACCACCAGTATGTTTGTAGCATCCCTCAGTCGTTGACACATCCAGCACTGGGACAGCTGATTTATGAAACTAGAAATTACTTTTTCATACCAGAAACTGGAAACTTTTTTCTTGTTGAGATTGATTGATATTATTAAATCATTAACTTTGCAATGTCTTTTCAAATCCTTAGATTTAATATATCTATGCGCTTAGAATCTGAATATTCTGGAAAGTGATTGCCGGATGCAGATTGTCTTATCTTCCGTTGATCAACTGTCAGGTTTCTCAAATGAACTACAGATCTAACGAGGATTCGTCTTTAACTTTGCTTTTCTTTTTTATTTTTTTTAGTTTCACATTGACATGAAGTTTGAATCAGGGAGCGATTAAATATCTTTCACCTTGACACGAAGTTTGAATCAGGGAGCGTTTAAATATCTTTCACCTTGATATGAAGTTTGAATCAGGGAGCGATTAAATATGTTTCACCTTGACATGAAGTTTGAATCAGGGAGCGATTAAATATCTTTCACCTTGACATGAAGTTTGAATCAGGGAGCGATTAAATATGTTTCACCTTGACATGAAGTTTGAATCAGGGAGCGATTAAATATCTTTCACCTTGACATGAAGTTTGAATCAGGGAGCGATTAAATATGTTTCACCTTGACATGAAGTTTGAATCAGGGAGCGATTAAATATCTTTCACCTTGATATGAAGTTTGAATCAGGGAGCGATTAAATATGTTTCACCTTGATATGAAGTTTGAATCAGGGAGCGATTAAATATGTTTCACCTTGACATGAAGTTTGAATCAGGGAGCGATTAAATATGTTTCACCTTGACATGAAGTTTGAATCAGGGAGCGATTAAATATGTTTCACCTTGACATGAAGTTTGAATCAGGGAGCGATTAAATATCTTTCACCTTGACATGAAGTTTGAATCAGGGAGCGATTAAATATGTTTCACCTTGACATGAAGTTTGAATCAGGGAGCGATTAAATATCTTTCACCTTGACATGAAGTTTGAATCAGGGAGCGATTAAATATCTTTCACCTTGACATGAAGTTTGAATCAGGGAGCGATTAAATATGTTTCACCTTGACATTAAGTTTGAATCAGGGAGCGATTAAATATGTTTCACCTTGACATGAAGTTTGAATCAGGGAGCGATTAAATATGTTTCACCTTGACATGAAGTTTGAATCAGGGAGCGATTAAATATGTTTCACCTTGACATGAAGTTTGAATCAGGGAGCGATTAAATATCTTTCACCTTGACATGAAGTTTGAATCAGGGAGATATTAAATATCTTTCACCTTGACATGAAGTTTGAATCAGGGAGCGATTAAATATCTTTCACCTTGACATGAAGTTTGAATCAGGGAGCGATTAAATATGTTTCACCTTGACATTAAGTTTGAATCAGGGAGCGATTAAATATGTTTCACCTTGACATGAAGTTTGAATCAGGGAGCGATTAAATATGTTTCACCTTGACATGAAGTTTGAATCAGGGAGCGATTAAATATGTTTCACCTTGACATGAAGTTTGAATCCGGGAGCGATTAAATATCTTTCACCTTGACATGAAGTTTGAATCAGGGAGCGATTAAATATCTTTCACCTTGACATGAAGTTTGAATCAGGGAGCGATTAAATATGTTTCATCTTGATATGAAGTTTGCATCAGGGAGCGATTAAATATGTTTCACCTTGATATGAAGTTTGAATCAGGGAGCGATTAAATATCTTTCACCTTGATATGAAGTTTGAATCAGGGAGCGTTTAAATATCTTTCACCTTGACATGAAGTTTGAATCAGGGAGATATTAAATATCTTTCACCTTGACATGAAGTTTGAATCAGGGAGCGATTAAATATCTTTCACCTTGACATGAAGTTTGAATCCGGGAGCGATTAAATATCTTTCACCTTGACATGAAGTTTGAATCCGGGAGCGATTAAATATGTTTCACCTTGACATGAAGTTTGAATCCGGGAGCGATTAAATAAGTTTCACCTTGACATGAAGTTTGAATCAGGGAGAGATTAAAATTGTTTCACCTTGACATGAAGTTTGAATCAGGGAGCGATTAAATATCTTTCACCTTGATATGAAGTTTGAATCCGGGAGCGATTAAATAAGTTTCACCTTGACATGAAGTTTGAATCAGGGAGCGATTAAATATGTTTCACCTTGACATGAAGTTTGAATCAGGGAGCGATTAAATATCTTTCACCTTGACATGAAGTTTGAATCAGGGAGCGATTAAATATGTTTCACCTTGACATGAAGTTTGAATCAGGGAGCGATTAAATATCTTTCACCTTGACATGAAGTTTGAATCAGGGAGCGATTAAATATGTTTCACCTTGACATTAAGTTTGAATCAGGGAGCGATTAAATATCTTTCACCTTGATATGAAGTTTGAATCAGGGAGCGATTAAATATCTTTCACCTTGATATGAAGTTTGAATCAGGGAGCGATTAAATATCTTTCACCTTGACATGAAGTTTGAATCAGGGAGCGATTAAATATGTTTCACCTTGACATGAAGTTTGAATCCGGGAGCGATTAAATACGTTTCTCCTTGACATGAAGTTTGAATCAGGGAGCGATTAAATATGTTTCACCTTGACATGAAGTTTGAATCAGGGAGCGATTAAATATCTTTCACCTTGACATGAAGTTTGAATCAGGGAGCGATTAAATATGTTTATTTAAATTTTTAGATGCACTTGAGTCTGTTTGGTGACCTGTCACTGACCTTTCACTGAACATGTCCCAAATAGGACTGACGTTTTTAACAGTGTCATAATTACATTAATAGTATTGTTGTACTAGACTAGTTTAACTGAATAGGAGGTCAGGAACAAGAGGAGGGGGATAAACAATGCATACAGTACACAGTAGATTGTCTAAACAGTTCAATTCCTGTGAAGTTCACTTCATTGTGTCCTTGTTAAGGAGAGAGGAAAGGAGAGGGCAGAGGAGAGGAAATAACTCCTGAAAAAAATCCACGTACTGTGAAGTAGGCGAGGAGAATATCCAGACGTCATAGAGAAACCACCGAGGAAACCTTGTCTAGATGACAAGTCAGTCTAACGTTTCAGGTACTTCCTGTGCCACCAAAGTCGGTCCAAGTCTCTCAAGTAGCAAGTGTAGCTTTGAGCTACAACGAAACCAAAACTTGTCAGCCCGTACGATGCAGTGCAGGTGACACTTTTTTCCACAGCAAAACAAGGAAATCACAACTCTGGGAAGTGTTGCATGTCATGCCAACAGCAATATGACAGTTTGGTGTAAAAAATAAAAAAAATAAAATAAAAGACAACAAAAAAAAAAGAGGGAAATAAATAAATAACTCAACATGACACATTTCCAAATATCAAACGATGCCTCTGCTTCTCCTGGGACTGTGCTACTGTCACAGACCCGCAAGGTCACTGGCTCTGCTCTGCTCGCTCCAAAGTCTGGAGACACAGCTTCGGATCGCTGGCACACTAAATGCTGCGGGGCTTGGAGGCAAACTGGTGTCTCCGGCTTTTTGAAGAGGAATGACAAGACTGAAAAGAAAAGAAGAAAAAAAAAAAAAACAAGACAAGAAAAATAACTCTACCCGCTCCTTCTGACAGTTGTAACCTCAGGGTTCAAAGGTCGTGCCATGTGAAACTCCGAGGTAAAATAGCCTATGTAAATCAGTTGCCATGGCCGCCACGCTCGGAGGGAGCCAGAGTTGGTGACTGTCAGGCGTATTAGCCACAAAGATCAGACACTGCCAAGTTCAACTCTCTCTTTCCATCTCTCTCTCTCTCTCTCTCTCTCTCTCTCTCATTTGGTCTTTCCATCTTTCTTGTTCTGCTTTCCCTTCCTCCCTTCCTCCCTTCTACACTGACTTATTTTTTCCATCTTTCTTTTTTCACTCACTCTTCTTTCCCTCCCTTTCCCTCCCTTTCCCTCCCTTTCACTTCCTTTCCCTCTCTTTCCCTCCCTTTCACCTCCCTTTCCCTCCCTTTCATCTCTCTTTCCCTCCCTTTCACCTCCCTTTCCCTTCCTTTCCCTCTCTTTCCCTCCCTTTCATCTCTCTTTCCCTCCCTTTCACCTCCCTTTCCCTCCCTTTCATCTCTCTTTCCCTCCCTTTCACCTCCCTTTCCCTCCCTTTCATCTCTCTTTCCCTCCCTTTCCCTCTCTTTCCCTCCCTTTCATCTCTCTTTCCCTCCCTTTCATCTCTCTTTCCCTCCCTTTCACCTCACTTTCCCTCCCTTTCATCTCTCTTTCCCTCCCTTTCACCTCCCTTTCCCTCCCTTTCATCTCTCTTTCCCTCCCTTTCACCTCCCTTTCCCTTCCTTTCCCTCCCTTTCCCTCCCTTTCCCTCTCTTTCCCTCCCTTTCATCTCTCTTTCCCTCCCTTTCATCTCTCTTTCCCTCCCTTTCACCTCCCTTTCCCTCCCTTTCATCTCTCTTTCCCTCCCTTTCACCTCCCTTTCCCTCCCTTTCCCTTCCTTTCCCTCCCTTTCATCTCTCTTTCCCTCCCTTTCATCTCTCTTTCCCTCCCTTTCACCTCCCTTTCCCTCCCTTTCATCTCTCTTTCCCTCCCTTTCACCTCCCTTTCCATCCCTTTCATCTCTCTTTCCCTCCCTTTCACCTCCCTTTCCCTTCCTTTCCCTCCCTTTCCCTCCCTTTCCCTCCCTTTCCCTCCCTTTCACCTCCCTTTCCCTTCCTTTCCCTCCCTTTCCCTCCCTTCCCCTCTCTTTCCCTCCCTTTCATCTCTCTTTCCCTCCCTTTCATCTCTCTTTCCCTCCCTTTCACCTCACTTTCCCTCCCTTTCATCTCTCTTTCCCTCCCTTTCACCTCCCTTTCCCTCCCTTTCATCTCTCTTTCCCTCCCTTTCACCTCCCTTTCCCTTCCTTTCCCTCTCTTTCCCTTCCTTTCATCTCTCTTTCCCTCCCTTTCCCTCCCTTTCATCTCTCTTTCCCTCCCTTTCCCTCCCTTTCCCTTCCTTTCATCTCCCCAGAGAGAGACATTTAGCAGTTTGAGGATCATGTGGTTCACTCACATTCCTATTTTTTCAACAGGTACCACTATCAACCGTACATACGTACATACATACATACTTACTGCCAGCAGCGTACCACCCTGCATACCACTGCTGGCTTGCTTCTGAAGCTAAGCAGGGTTAGTCCTGGTCGGTCCCTGGATGGGAGACCAGATCCTGCTAGAGCTGGTGATGGAGGGCCAGTAGGAGGCACCCTTTCCTTAGGTCTAAAAATAAATATCCCAGGGCAGTGATTGGGGACATTGCCCTGTGTAAGGTGGTGTCTTTTCGATGGGATGTTAAACAGGTGTCCTGACTCTCTGTGGTCGCTAAAGATCCCATGGGACTTATCGTAAGTGTAGGGGTGTTAAACCCCGGTGTCCTGGCTAAATTCCCAATCTGGTCCTCATACCATCACGGTCACCTAATCATCCCCAGCTTACAATTGTCTCATTCACCCCCCTGTAACTATTCCCCAGGTCGTTGCTGTAAATGAGAACGTGTTCTCAGTCAACATACCTGGTAAAATAGATAAACATACAGCTGTACATGTCTCCAAGCATTACATCTCCACTTTAGGAACGTCGTGTCAGAGTGTGGACTTAGAGAAGCATGAAGGTCAGCTGAAGACAGAATGGGATATTATACAAGTCGACTATAAATTCAGTTGTTCCGTATTAATCCAACAGAAACTGGAACATTTTTAAAAGGAAATAATAAAAAGAAAAATCTGAAGGCCACACTTTTAAAACCCTTCAATGGAAGTAATATCTGCATTGGAACAGAGCTTTGAAAGAAATGTTATTTCCATGTCTTTCAAAGACATCCCAACAAACCGTGGAAGAAGCCATAGAATAGACATGACCATGCAAGGGAAAAGAGAAGAACCCTGGTTTAAATTCCCAGTCTTTGCTCTGTTGTAGCTGGCATCACATCAGCCCCCTAAAACATCCAAGTACATCCCACTTGGGTCATGGGACCAGATCCCCACCATGTGGCTCATTGAGGGGCTGGAATTAGCCTTTATCAGCAATCCCATACTGTCACAATGGGCCTCCCTCCCTGCTCTTGAACCCTAGTCCAACGCCAGTCTGATGAGGCTTAGAGACGGAGCCTCTG